>NC_051217.1:16660000-16960000 GCF_015220715.1 Pygocentrus nattereri
ATTATGAACTGTGAAAACTTATTTTTAACTGTGTTAACTTATTCTCACTTAGAATATCAAACAGTAGCAGATGTTGTTTGACCAAACTTTTGCATATTACTATATATTAAAAATAATAACCTTTAGAAGCGTCGATAACACCTTAATGGTTACGTCATGAAGATAAATGAATGTCCACATTTGACCTTGCTGTCATTTTGCTATATGACTTAAGTCAGATTAAGAAATAAAATGTTAATTAGAGTGTAATTACTTTACATTATGTTTTACTTTAAGTTTGACTTTTTTATTTCTGTTTTCAGTAATAAACTTTAACAAGAACGTGGTAAAATTTATAGAAGGCTTTTTTTTTCAAATCAGAATAAAACACCTGTGACGTAATACAGATTGAAAGTTTTGAATCTGCACTTTCCACAGAATTTGTCCCTCCATACAAATAAATAACGCTACTAGGTACAATTGTGGCTTCTAGTTTAAAAAAAAGAGCACAATTCATTTTGATGGATCTCTTACAAAAGTATATTGCTATTATTAAAGTAGGCTGACCTAACATATTCTATTAGTTCTATTTTATTAACAGCAATTTTATCAAAAGAGAATGGAAAACCATTCATATACATTAAAATGCAAATGTTTGGGTGCAAAAGCTTACATAATAAACATGTAAACTGAAATTATGAACTGTGAAAACTCAAACTTGACTCTGAAAAATAAAACATTCTGTACTAACATTTGCAGAAAGATATCATATTCCCTCTAGAAGATGTGTTAACTTCTCACTTAGAAAATCAAACAATGAAAGATGTTGTTTGACCAGCTGTTCAAACTTTTGCATTTGACTGCAGATATATTCAAAATAATAATACATCATATTCAGCATCATAATAAACACAATACATATTGATTGATCTCCTACAAAAGTACATTGCTATAAAGTAGGCTAACCAAACATAGGCTAAGGACCTGTATATCATCACTGTCCAAAAAAAACATGCATCATCTTTTTTTTTCTACATCATTTGAACATGGCAGGCGTCTTTTACATTGTGTAAAATATTCATGGTGAATATTACTTGGAATTAAATCTCTTTACATTAACTTTCATTAAAGGTTAAGAAGGCTTTTGCCTTCTAACTACTCTTTTGGAGAAGCATAATTTTCTTTGGACAGCAGCGATATCTAGATTGCCCTCTAGTCAGGGATTTTTTCATTGCTTGTTTTATTTTTGTATAAACATAATTGTACCAGGAATTTCTCTTCTTTGGACTTTCTGAGAAATATCCCCTCACCAGAGAAGTATGATATTAGAGGAAGTGCTGTGGACACTGTGAGGCTGTCTGCATGTGATTATTCTTAAACGGAGGAGCAGGAAAGAGTCATGGAGTGTTTTTACAATAGATAAATGAAGTGTGACAGGTAATCGCGCAGTCCCAGAGCGTAGTCGAGCAGAGACTTATTAATGCCACCGTTTGACCACAGATGATTGGTCCCATTACCAAGTGCAACCCACCTTGAATGAGAAATGATTGCATGTAAATGCAGCAGAAGTTTTACAAGGCGCACGGCCTGGCCTGAGGTGGGCGGTTGTTGCATCAAGGCACTGTGTGGACTCACAGAGTGTAAAGACAATGTTTTAGACCCTCAGCAGATTTCTGGAGTTTGGTGAACACAAAGGAACTGTGCCTTTCCCAGCATGCTTTGTGTTCTCGAGAGACTTTTTGTTCCAAAAGATGGTCTGGTCTGCATTCTCTGCCGCTGGCTTCTTGTTCTGACGGTGGTATGTTTGCCAATTGAGTAAGCAGCCCCGTATCAGGAGGAAACAGAGTGGGCCAAAATACTCAGCGACTCAGCAAGTATGAATGTAAAGACAAAATGAAGGTGAGTGTTAGGGTAGAATGAAGTTTCCTGTGGGGAAAGCATAAACGACGCTGAAGATGTAACAAAATCTGCGGTTTGTTTGATAGACAGCAGGTACGCGCTCCGCTTGCCTTTGGCTGCCTTTGTGTGCAGCTTTAATGACAGGAATTCATCCAAAAATGGCCCCAATTTCCGCTTTTTAATCTTCTTTTCTCACTCCACAGACTATAGATTGATTCCTCTCAGCAATCAATCCACCGCCGGCCCGCTCATGGCCCTCCCACCTAATGATGATGGCTCCTTTATTTAGAGAGTGCAAGAGTGTTTATTTATTTCTTGCCCTAGACAGCACAGATTAAAACATTAGATCATGAGGGTGATGATGATGATGATTGTAGAGTCCTTGGCTATAAATAACTGACATTCTGGAGCATAAAATCAAGAAATGTGATTAGAATAATGAATAAGAAGAAAAAAAGTTTGGATGGCTTAATAATACATGCAGAAATAGTTGACTTTATTACTTTTCAAAGAGGACTAATGCACCTTGGGGAGGAGTCGTGCTACCAGAATACAAGGGTATACAAAAGTTTGAACACTAAAGTCACCTATTTTGTTGATTTTCTAAGTGAAAAATCAATTGGCACATCATCTATAGAGAACACACTTAAATATGAGGTGTTAGTGAAAATTTGGGTTTCAATTTCTATTTAGCTAAGTAGTTAAGCACATTTATTGTCATTACACTTGCACAGTACAATAGAATTCTTCATAGATAGAAGCTTGGAAAGCTGGGGTTTTAACTTAGGTCACCTTTAAAATATAAAATATGAATGGATATATATACACATGTTTGATATATTTCATGATAGGATTCAGGTTTTTTCTTTCCTTCATTGTACTTTGAATAAGGATTAGATGGCTCATGTTTACCAGAACATGGAAGAGGGCATATCTCTTTGAATTTAACACATTTATATCAAAATCAGTAAAAATCAGTACCATATGCACACACACACACTCATATATATATATATATATATATATATATATATATATATATATATATATATATATATATATATATATATATATATATATATACGTACATATGTGTGTGTGTCAGTATCTGCATTATACCAAAGTTCCCTGGGGGTCAGGTGGAAACAATCAGGGGAGGAGTGACCAAACAAGGGGCAGGACTTAAACCAAAACAAAACGCACATGGAAGACCAAAACAAAGGAGCACATGGAGTAGTGGGAGGAGCTAACCGTGACATTGTGTGAATGTTTGTGTGCACAAACATGAAGACTGAACAAGCTTAATGCTGATATTATGTTATTGTACTTGTGTTATTTTCTGTTAAATACTTTATGTCCATGTAAGCAGTGCTGGGATATAACAGAATAAATGTACTGGGAATATGTATTCAGATAACAAAAATTAAGTATCTGCATTCAGTCCAAGTTACCTGTTGTAAAGGCAGCATTCAGAATAGAGTTTCTTGTAAACATTTTTGGAGAACACTTTTCATGCAATAAATGTAAAAAACAAAATACCTCTGATGATTTTCTATTAACAATATTAAAATCAGCACCCAGTATGTAAAGTCATACTCCAAAGTAGAATGACTTCTTTAAAATCACAGAAGTGCTTAAAGCCTGAATGGATTGATAAATCAATGTTATGACTCAGTTTAAGATGGACTTTTTTGTGCAAAATTATTTGCTTAGTTCATGAGATGGCTGTGGGATTATTGCAAAAGCAGTGGGATTGTGGGAACAGCAGTAGGACTGCGGGAGATGTAGTAGGCTTTAGCAAGCGATGAGAGCCAAAATAATGTTGAGAATTTTGGAACTTCCTTTTAAAAAAGTGATTTTTTATGAAACATATTATCAGAACAATTGCATGAAAAAACTGCCAATCAGCAACAGTGAGGAACAGTAAAAATTACAAATAACAGGGTTTTTCTCAAGTGCCTTACTGGTGTGTATGCTAAATGTATTCTAAATCTGTTCTGAATACATTACTTTTTATGCACTGGAATGGAATATGCTACTGAATACATTTGGACAGTGTAGTCAGTGTTCTTTTTCAAAGTATTCTGCCCAACCCTGCACATCTTATGCCTTTCTAATAGTTCTTTGTTTCATTGATATTGTAAGAACATCTTAATATTAATACCACTTTTACCATTAAGCATTAAAACCTGTCAGATCTATTGCAGGTCGAGTTTGAGGATGGTGTAAGATTCGTAGGCCAGTGCTTGCTGTGTCCCGCGTTAATCACTGTTCTGTCTTTTGAAGGAATCCCCAGTGCACCTTCCACATTGTAATGCATTATCCAAGTTCTTTCTGCTGCTCACCGGCATTGGCATCAGCATCTGCTCAAATTACTCCCACAGCACTACGAATAGAGCTGAGATCAGTGTTCCCTTCACTTGTTCTTCATCAGCTCGGAGTGCTTCACAGTTGGCTGAAAGCGCGAGGAGGAAATAAAGTACTGAAATAAGATAAGAATATAAAAGCCATTACTATAAATCACACGTTAAGGAACACAAGGAACTGTAACACGATAAACGGGCAAAATAAGATAAGGTTAAAAGAAAGCTTGTAAGTAATGAAAGAAAATAATATTAAATAGACATAATGGTCTATCTGTGGCTCAGTGCCCCTGGTCAGAAAGTCTGCCAACTCATCCGTTACTCATCTGAAACCCTGTCCTCCTCTGATTTACCTCTGATATCACTTCTATAGCTTTAATGACTCAACACTCTCTCATACAGTAACCATAGCCCTGAACAGCTGGCTGGGTGACGCCATCTTCGGCACAGGAGGAGTCATGTGACAATATGTGTGGCAGTTAATTGATGGATTCGTGTAAGAGGGAGGCAGTTTTTTTGCTCCTCCGTCAGGCGAAAGATAGATTTATAGCCCCACACTCAGAGGAAGCGCACACAGAAATGTGACGCAGACAGTGCTAATTAGCACATGGCATGTAATGGATCAGTACGATGCGCAGCATGTAGCAGGGCGAGCTCATCGCTAGCTCAATCCTCTGCCTGCCTGTGCTTCATCGTTAGCTAGAGCCAACTGCTTACAAATGTGATGATAGACTGAGTTGGGTGTCCTCTCGCCTGGCAACTTTCAGAGCCACACTAATGACTCATTTCCACAGCTAATGAGACTTGCCCTGTTTCATAGGTAGCTTTAAAATATGAGCAGTGGCCAAAATATTAATGAAGTAACACATTGAAAACTCAAATGTGCACAGCTTTCCTCTTGCCAAATGTAGTTGATCAGCCAAGACATGTTTGCCTCTTCAGTTTTGCGCTAACCTTTATTTGGAGCTACGAGGCAAACTGCTTGGAGAACTGATCACACTCTTTCACTTCAACTGTTAAGCGTAGTCTCAAATAGACCTGTGTATGTGGTTTCTGACACTGTACAATGTTATTTATAAAAATGAACAAAAGTATAGACTAATTTCAGACTTAAAGATGGTCATTCCTACTGTTTTTAGGTAATGCAAGGCACTCTTAGAAGTTGGACAGTCTTAGAAGTTGGTTGCATTTTCTGCTTCTTACAATCCAAATAATAACAAATTTAGACTCATCAGTCCGTGAAATCTTACTCTTTCCTCCCTGTTTCAAAGAGCCTATTTCTTGTCCATTTTTTGGTAACACTTTATTTGGAGTGGTCCTTTGTATATGATTAATATATGCTTAACAGAAAATCAGTAACACATCAACAATATACCAATGAAGTAGCAGTAGCGCAGTTTCTACATTGTACATTGAGGTAAATATCTTGGAAATGTACAGTTGATACATTACTTACTTTAAGTAGCTGTATTGTTGATATGTTCCATGGAGTAGACTTAATAAGGTACTTCCATTACACGAAACCTAACCTTACCCAAACCCTGGCCCTGATCCTAACCCCAATATTAACCAAAACATAATCTAGTTAAGATATGGTTACAGAATGGTGTCAGTGTGTCTATAACAGCTTGTTGTGGATGTTGAGATGGTCTGTAGTAAACCTGTTGCATGTTCAGTGACTTCTCAGGTTAATATTACGAATTTGAATGCTAAATGAAGTGAAAAACAACAAAACAGCATAATATAAATATATTTTATTTACTCAGTTAATTAAAAGTGTCTTGATAATCTACTGAATTTATTCACTGCTGGTACATCATCGATATGCTGTTGATTATGTTACTGAGAGTCTGTTCAAGTGTCTGTTAAGTGTTTATCTAAAACATTTTCATCCTAAAAGGACCACTCAAAATAAAGTGGGGCTAGTTTTAGAAACTCCTGCTTTGACTCATCTTCCTCTTCTTTTTTCCTCTCACCTATGCAAGTGGATTATCTTATATCTAATCTCAGTAGTATTATAAATATCAGAAATATATCCTTGCACAATGCACCATTTCCTTTTTTGCTGAATTTTACATATTGTGAAAACATTTAACATAAAATGTGGCCTGTGCAAATGTTATGGTGCATTTTGTCTTCAATATGTATTTTGTTTAGCTTACCAAATATAGAAATTATGCACAAAAATGTGAAAAAAACAAACAAACAAACAAAAAACAAAACACCATTTTTAAGTTGATGCAATTGGACTGAGGATGTTCAAACTTTTGCATATGACTGAATATTTTTGTATTATGGTTGTAACATATTTTCATACTAACATTATTTCAATCAAAATATTACAGTGACCATAGAGAAACCCAACAATGATCTTCACAGCAGTCACACTCGGACTGATGTTTATTATCTCCACATGTGCAGATAACTCACATGACATGACCCAGAACTCTGTAGTGGCACATGATGATGATGAGAGCAAGATAAAACTCATTACAAACTCATTGTGACAAAGTTGCTCCGTTCCCTCTGACTGAAGAAATACCTTTGGCTGTTTTAAGGCACAGCTTAGCACGACAAGCCCTTAAATGCTCCGTTTAATCAGCTTTGTGAGGTTGAGACTCATACTGGAGAATCTGCGTACTGTAGAGTTGTGACTTGTGAAATAAAATGCATTTTGCAGTAGCAGGTTGTTTCTGGTGAGGTTAGCATCACTGAGAAAATTCCAGTATGCATTTCACCACTATAATTTGGACAAAGTTACAACTTGTGACAAAAACTATGTGTATCTTGCAGTTACAGGTTGTTTTTGTCTCTCCACAAAAGCCACAGAGCATCTTCCTCCCCAGAGGGGCTAAAAAAATGCACTTAAAATCCAGCTACATCTATAACTGTGAAAATAACAGCTTGCTTTATTCGCAAGATAACATTTTGGAACACAATTATGAGTCCATTTCCAAAAGATATTTGGCTGGTGCAGGGACGGTGATTGGTTTGTTATGCAGTAGGTGCTAAAGAGAGTGAGGATGGGGAGCGGGGTCTGGACCAATGGGCCATGGTAATTAAAGCAGGGCTTAATAACACAGGGAGAAATGATTCCCTGCTGACTCACACAAGATAAATATTTAATCATTCATTATAATGATAATGGGAGTACAATGTGCCAAGCCTTCAATTGATGGTCTTCAACAAGCAACTTTAACCTGCAGGTTGCCACTGCGTCATGGAATGTAATAGACATAATCGACATGGATTTCTTTGAGCTTGCAATTCCAAAGAATTCCAAGGACTGTTTCAATGGACAATGTCTTATCTAAGCCTGCATTATGTTTTCTCGTATCAAAATGATCATAGGAGAATTTTATATTATCTAATACATACGTAGTTGCGTAGCTTGAATATCTCCAGTCAACTGTTGTGTTGATGAAAAGAAAATTATATGAAAAGTAAACATGTCATCTACAGGGAACACACTTTATTACTACATATTCTG
The DNA here is from genome assembly GCF_015220715.1 of Pygocentrus nattereri. Lineage (NCBI taxonomy): Eukaryota > Metazoa > Chordata > Actinopteri > Characiformes > Serrasalmidae > Pygocentrus > Pygocentrus nattereri. The sequence goes on from NC_051217.1 coordinate 16,667,732, forward strand.
CATATTTTAGTGCACGATTTCTATTTATTTGTTGAGTTTAACATTGAAATGAACTAAAACATAAAATGTGCTACAAGTTCTGCACAGACCACATTTTGTTTTTTTTATTTTTTTCATTATGTAAAATCCAACAAATAAAGTACATAATTATGTATTAAAATGTGCAGATGTGTGTTGTCTGTAAGGAATGTGCTTCCTCAAAGAACCATTTTTGCAAATGGTATGTGAGTATAGTGTGACTCTATAGTGTGAGTATAGAGACTGTGGCTCTGTCTAAAAAACAGGAGGCTGAGCTGGAGGTGGCGGAGATGAAGATGCTGAGATTTTCGTTGGGAGTGACAAGGATGGACAAGATTAGAAATGAGCAGATCAGAGGGACAGTGAAGGTGGAGCAGTTTGGAGATAAAGCCAGAGAGGCCAGGTTGAGATGGTTTGGACATGTGTTGAGGAGGAATAGTGGATATATTGGTCAAAGAATGTTGGAGATAGAGCTGCCGGGTAGAAGGAGAAGAGGTAGACCTCAGAGAAGGTTTATGGATGTAGTGAAGGTGGACATGGAGATGGTTGGTGTGAAAGTAGAGGATGCAATGGATAGTGCAAGATGGAGGCAGATGATCCGCTGTCGCGACCCCTAAAGGGAGCAGCTGAAAGAAGAAGAAGACTATCCTAATATCATTTCATATTTGTAATTTGTTTACTAGTTGTTTTATGTCATTATATTGCATTTTGCATCTTGATGTGAGTATAGTGTGAATAGCCTGTTTCACCTTAAATTGCAAAGTGTTGCCCTCAGGTGTTCTGAGTATTTCCTCACTTTACAATACCATGATACTGTTTGTTTATGGGTATGAAAAGGTTAAAATAGCTGGAATAATCCCATTAACAGCACCTAAATCTCTTTTTGGCATGGTCAAGCTTGTGGATGATGCACATTTCCACACTGGATATTTTTTTAACATAATGTTTTATATAAATAATTTTTATATTATGAGAAATTGCTGAAGTATGTATGTTGTCTAAAAGCAACACAGTGGAATGGATTTAGCAAGTCAAAAATAAAGTGTCACTTCAGAGACTGCCGTTACTGTTTGGTTTTCTATTCTAATGAATTAATTGTGTTACATAGCATTCAGCGTTCATTCCTTTTAACATTTATTCAGCATTTTTATCATTTTTAATACTTAAAGCTGCAAAATGTAGTTATGCAGCTTTATTCCAAACACACATATGCACACACACACACACACACACACACACACACACACACACACACTCTAAGCCACTTATCTTTCTGAGTCGCAGGGGAAGCTGGAGTCTATCCCAGCAGTCATTGTGTGGAAGGCAGAATACACCCTTGACAGGTCACCAGTCCATCGCAGGGCAGACAGACAGACATGCATTCACACACACACTCACAACGAGGGGCAGTTCAGTGTCTCCAATTAGCCTGACTGCATGTCTTTGGACTGTGGGAGGAACCAGAGTACCTGGAGGAAACCCACACAGACATGGGGAGAACATGCAAACTCCACACAGAAAGGACTCCAATCAAGGAATCAAACCCAGGTCCTTCTTGTTAGGCGACAGCGCTACCCACTGCATCACTGTGCCACCTTTAATCCATCAATTTGGACAAAATCTTTTGTTTATATGAAACTATACCATTTCTTTCCATTGTTGCGCTATGTTGCCTCAAGGCAACATCTTCCAAAAGCATCCCTACACATATTATTTTTTAATGTTAATTATATTTCTATACATTGCTCTCAAAATGCATGTAATAGAGAGTTAATATAAAAAAACACCATATACTGTTAAGTTTTGATACCAATTAAAGGTTTCGCCAGGAACTTTATGTCCATGCCAAAAGCCATTCAAGAACCTCTTTTTTAAAAGCGCAAGATGACAACATGTAATTGCTTTCATTCTGCTTCTGTTTGTTAGTTCAAGCGACAGTAAAAGATTATGGCTGCCCAACAGTGTTTTTCCATGACGCATGATTGACTTTTCTATGATAGTCCTGGGCCGCTCAGGCAGGCTGCAGTGGACAGCACCAGAACAAATGACCATACGTGGATTGTGGACCATTATGTAAACACATTAGTCACGTTGTTTGAGCCCTCCTTTGTTGCATTCTCCCCTATGACCTCCTCCCAACACATTGTGCTGCCATGAAATCTCTGCTCAATTTTTCTTCAACGCTTTAACCGGTATAGACACAAGAGGGAGTTATGATCAATAGCATGCATTCTGCCATCGTTACCCAGACACATCCTCCACTCAAGCTCTCAGCTGTTTAAATTGCAAGGTTGTGCCCTTACAAACCTCTCCTTCCTCTAAAAGTCTCCTGTCACATTACCACCTGATTTATGAAGCTTTAATGGCGTCCAGCCCTTAATTAGCTGACAGTGCGAAAGTGGGGACCTCATTGACGCCGGGCTATGTGTCGACAATTGAAAAGCTGAGTCTTTCAGTGCCTGTCTCTCTAAGTCACCCACATCAAGAAGAAATGCAACACAAAGACACTTACTGCTACAGTGTTAGTCATTAGGCCATGGTGAAACCCTAAGGCTGTGATGAGCTCAGCAGAGATGCTGCCACTTATTGAGGCCACAGAATGGATGTGCAATATCAGTCTAAGAACAAGGATCTTGGCAATGAATGTTATCATATTTGGATGCATTCTTTAAAAAAAGGTTCCTAAGTGGTTCTTGGCTTGGATGTACACTTCTGAAGTGTTAAAAATAGAGGTTCCAAAAGGGTTCTTTTTTCATAATGTCATAGAAGAACCACTTTTGGTTCCCTAAAAAGCCTTCAAAGGATGGTTCTTTAGAGAATCATTTGTGTAAATGAGAAGAGTGAGTGTGAAAAAGTTTTAAGAACTTCCACATACTGTAAAGTTTCCAGGAAGAAGCCTTAAACTGGTATATAACATTGTCTTCTCCCCAACATGGTTCTTCAAAGAACCCTTCTAAAATCCTTTGTCGGAAAGAACTCGCTGTCTCTTTGGAGATCCATTTATGTATTTGGAATGTGTGAGTGTAAAGAACCTCTGCATACTGTAAATGTTCTAGGAAAAACCCTTAAAATGTTATACCACCTTCAGATTACATGATGGCTCTTTACACACTAGCTAATCTCTTTTTCCAACATGTTTTCTTTTGAGAACCAAAAGTGGTTCTTTGGCAAACAACTCTTTGTGTCTTTAGAGAACCATTTTTTGTAAATGAACTGTGTTAGAGTGAAGAACCTTTATAAAGTTTAAGGACCTTCCACATACTGTAAAGGAACAACCCTAGGGAGAAAAGTATAAAAAGCTTACATTGTTGTGAAGGTTTTTTTTTTTCTAATCCATAGAACCACCTACTTCAGGTTCCCTAAAGAAATTTATAATGGATTTTGTAGGGTGCTATTACTGTAAAAGGGTATGAAGCACCTCGACTAAAGTTTAAAGAACCTCCAGATAATGTAAAAGCATGAAGGTTCTTTAAATCTTTAAAATGTTCTTCACATTCACAGATGTCTTTTTAAGACATTGTTCTTTAAGTAAACAAAAGTGGTTCTACTGTGGGATCACTCAAAGAACTCCTTGTGGCACTTGTCTAAGAGTGTAAGCTTTAACGGGTAAACTCTCAGAAAACAGTGTATGGCACAGTATTAACTTTATGTATTATTCATGTACAAACAGTATAAATGTACTTTCAAAGGTACAACAGTGGTATTAAGGTCTACCTGTATGTCTTGCACAGGGAAAATATGCTTCCACAAGAAAGACTCCTGAGACAAGCATGAAGGGATATAGGGATGGCAATAGCAGAGCCTCCCTGTGGGCAACCAGGAGGGGACCAAACTGGTGGCAATGCGGAGGAAGGAGGGGAACAATGAAATGGCAGCATTTGGAAGCAGCAAAACAGATGTGTAAGCTGAATCATTTTAAGGACAGGTGCAATCTTGTGATTGGTCAGATTCCTGAGTGACTTACCATTGAAGTCTCCCTGGCAGAACTTGTGCTAAAGCTTTCATATATTAGCAACTTTTCAAAACCTAATGTTTTACAACAGAACAATAAAATAAAAAGGACACAATTAAAATATAATTTCAATGGAATATAGTAAATTATGATCCCTAAATAAAGGTACTGAAGGCATCTTGAGGGTACCACTCCAGCGACAAGAAGGGTGAAGGTACCTTTTTCTGAAAGGGTATAGAACCTTTATAATATGGAGAATTGCTTTAAAAATTTTAAAGGTTCTTCATACTCACTTCACTCCCAAAGTGATTCATCAAAGTATTTTCCATTGAAAGGTTCTTAAGGAAAACAAACTGGTTCTTCTATAGCATCACTCAAATAACTCTTTTTAGCATAATTTATTTAGGAGTGTAGGAAAAAAATTTGTGTAGAACCTTTGCATCAGTTTTTTTAGAATTTTATTTTTAGAATTTAGAAGCATTTGCACACTGTGGAATTAGACCTCTGCATTTAACCCATCCATGCAGTGAAACACCCACATACATGCACACTAGCGAACACACACACACTAGGGGGCAGTGAGCACACTTGCCCGGAGCGGTGGGCAGCCCTATCCAGGGAGCAATTGGGGTTAGGTGCCTTGCTCAAGGGTACTTCGGTCATGGACTGTCAGCCGAAGGGGATCAAATCAGCGACCTTCCGGTCAAAGGGCTGGTTGCCTAACCTCATACGAAGGTTCTTTAAAGCTGCGCTATGTAAGATTTGTTTGTTTAAATTGAAAGTATTTGCAATACTGAGTCAAGAGGAAAGAATCTGCTAAAATACAGTGTTCTTGCACTGCTGTGAGTCTCCCTATAAAGCCTAAAACACTCGTTTAAAAGTCAGAACTGTTGGATCAGATTGGAGGGAGTTTTTCAAACCATGTCAGACGTCTTTACATACTGATGCCACATGCTCAGACTCAAAACGAAGGTCTAATAGATATGGGTGGGTTAGCTGAGCAATGTTGGTGGGAGCATTGCTCACAGAGATATTGCTGAAAATGAACATGGTGAAAGCAAAGAAACATACAACTGATGAGAGCCGGCAAGCAACAAAGCTTGAGCTAAGACCAGAATCAACATTAGCTTGGCTTTTCAGAGGTGGCGACAGGTGAGTGACCTGAAGGGATTAAGGAGTGATGCTAAATTGGCTTTTTACTGCTGGACAAGTAAGTTATGTTGGTTGTTTGCTAGATAGCTGCTGAAAATAGCCAGCCAGATAGTTACTGTTATGGAATTTAATGTCAACCTTGTAACATAATGCAATATACCCTTGTACTGGTTAAGCTGCTTTAGCTGTATAGCTAACGTTAACTTGCTAATTCACTAATATTAGACGATTAATTGGCTAATGGTGCCTATTTTTGCTTTAAAGTTTGTCCTCTGTTGAAACAGTTGTGAAATTGGTTCAGCTGTATAACCAACATTACCTGGCTAATTTGTGAATATTAGCCTATTACTTTGCTAATGATGTCTTTTTTGCTTCAAAGTTTGTCCTCTATTGTTTGATAAACCAAGCTAGCCATTATTAACAGATCATTTCCAGTGTTACCATCTGTCCCCTTTCATAAACACAACCAACACAGACTACACACAGGACCGCAGCACAACCCACATCTTTCTTTCCCACTACTGTTATATGTCTTGCTACTGAAACACTGCAATTTCCCTTCAGGATCTATTACAAAATATTCTTATGCATGTTTCATGCAATTACACATTACCAATTCCCCAAGTTTCTTCAGTGTTCTTAAGGGAACCAAAGTAGCTATTCTATGTCACTAAGCCAAAAAGCCCTTTGTTGTACCTTTTTTAAGAGAATATGAACAACATCAACAACAACAAAAACATATTTTATGTAGAGGTTTTTAAATTTATGAAAAATATTCCTCACACTCACCTTCAAAGAACTCTTTTTGGCAACTTTTTTTTTTAAGTGTAGAAAAAACTGATAGAGAACCTTTATATTATGCAGAAACACATTTTTTAAAAATGGTTCTTTAAAGAATCACCCATTGAAAAGTTCTTAAGAGAACTAAAAAGCTACTTTTATTTTTAAGAGTGTGGGTTGGCAGCAAAAGAAATTTTATCAACACTGATGTCCTTTGAGGTTCACACACAAACGATTGCACATGCTTGGGTCTAATCTGCTTCATTTAAGGTCAGTATGAAAGTAGCTTGTCAAAGTTTATCCAGCAGAGTAGATGATCCGCCTTAATTAAACCAAGCCTCCCCTATCATCTCTGTTTGGCTTCTTCTAATCCATTCCACCTCACACGGAGGCCCAGGCCATCATTAGTGAACTCAATTTGGGCTGTGTAATGGAGCGGCTTGGTCTAACAAGTTGTTTCGCAGCAGTAGTACCCTGAAGAGAAAGTGGATGTATTATGGTTGTGCTGCGTCAGTTGCTCATTAGCTCAGTGCAGAGTTATTGCGGAGAAGCACACATGAAATGCGCCCAGTATCTGCCGTGCTGCAGTTACAGTGAGACGGCTGATAAATTGCATAATAACCAGATTAGCAATATGTCACACTAAGCCGTTGGCAAAAGGCAGGGGAATTGGGACAATTCTCCGTTCCCGCGGAAATGAGGAACCTATAAATAGAATATTTTGAAGCTCAATCTGTCTAGTGTAAAGAGAAGGGAGACTGCGTAGCTCTTGTAAAGGAGGGATGTCCAAGACTCATTTGTTTAGACATCCGCATCCTCTCTCTCCTGCAAATAATACTACAAGAGTTATTAAAATTTGAGTATAAATGTAGTGGCTTCATTTAATTTATCCTGTACAATTTTAATGTCATTTCCTCACCACAGCAGGTTATTTTGAGGCTGCTTGGAAATTCTCAGGGTGTTCATTGATAACTACAATAATTTGAATCGCTGTCGTGATTGTGCTGGTAAACACAAGTGCAGCGGATGTTTTCTGGTTCATTTACTCCGTATCTCCTCGTGAGCTTGGAGCTGCTCTAGTCTTGGATGGTGAACAATAGAAAACACTCTGGTTCTGAATGATGAAGCAAACAATCAGCACTACAATTGCATATTGGCAGGAGGTTTGCTGTTTGGAAAGCAATTACATTGAAGTCTGTGATAGGGACATTTGCCACAAGGAAACTGGATGCCGACCATAAGTAAGATCCCCATGAGACAGCGATCAGAGGCTGTTGCTGACCATTCAACAGGACGCTTTCACACGTCCGATAATTGTCATTGCCCTCATGTCACAGATGTCACTTATTTGTTGGAGCGAATATAGATCTGTAGCCCTGTGAGGGACAAGTACTAAGAGCTGTCCAATTCCTTGTCTTTTTTTCCCTGCTCCTCTGAGAGATTAAATTAAACTATTTTGTCATCCATTAACAAATCTGAATTTGAAGTGTGATCACACATGAGCTTGACTGTCAGGTTGTTTATTTACAGGTCTTTAAATGATCTTAACATGCAGATGCTTGTTATCATCTAAAAGTGGCATTTCATAACAACAACAGAAACTGCTAAATCTACAGTGAGATTCACTCGAAAGAGGTCCCCAATATTCTGTTGTAACTGAAGCAATCTTATCCAAGTCCGGGTCGCGGGGGCAGCAGTCTAAGCAAAGAGGCCCAGGCCTCCTCCAGCTCTTCCGGAGGGATACTGAGGTGTTCCCAAGACAGTCGAGAGATATAATCCCTCCAACGTGTCCTGGGTCTTCCCCGGTGTCTCCTCCCCGTCGGACATGTCTGGAACACCTCCCTAGGGAGGCGTCCAGAAGCCATCCTTACCAGATGCCCAAACCACCTCAGCTGGCTTCTCTCAATGTGGAGGAGCAGTGCCTCTACTCCGAGCCTCTCCCGAATCGCCGAGCATCTCACCCTATCTCTAAGGGAGAGTCCAGCGACCCTGCGGAGAAAGCTCATTTCAGCCGCTTGTATCCGCAATCTCGTTCTTTCGGTCACTACCCAAAGCTCGTGACCATAGGTGAGAGTCAGAACGTAGATTGACTGGTAAATTGACAGCTTCGCCTTCTGGCTCAGCTCTCTCTTCACCACGACGGACCGGTTTAGGGTCCGCATTACTGTAGACGCTGCACCAGTCCGCCTGTCAACCTCTCGCTCCATCCTTCAGTTTCCCTACCATCTTCAAAATAACATTCTTTGAGTGTACACGAACACCATTCTACGGGGGTATGGGGGTATGTACCTGGAAGTTGCAAACAGAGGTTAAACGTCACAACAGCTACCGAATGAGTACTACCAAATGTTTGCACTGTTTAAGCATTTCCCAGGTGGTTGCTAGAGTGCTGCCAAACGACTATAGTATTTCAGGCTGTTGCTAAGGTGTTGCTGACTGGTTGCTATGGCATCCCATGTGGTTTCTAAAGAACTGCTAGCTGGTTGCTGTGGTATCTCTGGTGGTTAGTGGGATGATGTTTGACATTTACTATGGTATCCCACATAGATAGTAGGATTTTGCTAGTGTACTTGTACTTTCTAATGTATAAGTGGGTGTGCAAACAAGCCAAACAAGCTCTCCCATTTGTTAGGAGTTCAAGAGCCCAGCTGAAGGTCTTATGTGTCAGATTAACCACCAACATAACTTGTTTTTGTCTCCTAATTCTCACCTAAAAGTGCTCTCGCAGCTCTGAGTGTTTGAAATGGATGCTTACAGTAAGCTAGCACTTGTTTGACAGCCGATAAAAAGATTTGTAAATGTTTATATGTGAATAATATTTTAAGAACTGTTTGGTCGGTGCTTTATTTATTTTCAAACTGGGTGTAGGCTGTCACAAGCCACTGTTAAAATAAATGAAGAATGGCTTAACCTTACAATTATCAAAGGATCCCCTTGTGTTTATCTACATCATACACAAATAACATATGATAAACAAAGGTCTCTTTAAAACATTTAAAAAGATTTCATACTGTCACACCTGCTTCCAATCCACATACGCTTCAGGACTACAATTTCCAAGATCCATTGCAGGATCACATGACCCAGGACACAACACCATCAACTTATCAGAGATCCAGATCACCTGAATACTGATTCCTCACAGCTGTGTAGTATGGTTATGTGATAGTGTTGGATAGATATAAGCCCAGGCTGTAGTTCAGATCTTTGTGAAGTATTGTTTTCTTTGGAGACTTACTAAGCATTCTTTCCTGTGTTTATTATCTTCGTGTATGACTTCTTGCCTGTTATTTCTCTTCACCCTGTTTTTGGACTTTCCCTTTTGGTACCTATGCCTGGTTTGTTTGCTACTTTGGTTTTTTGACTCTCTGTCTGTTTTGTGGATTTTGCCTTGCCTTGCCCTATCTTGTGATGTTTGCCTTGGTTATTGTATGGATTATCCTGGATATGACCAATGCCTGTTCTTTGACTCCTCTCTGTCTGTCCCCAAGTAAAACTTCACCTTTGTTTTTGAACTGTGAGCATCTGCTTTCTGATTGCACGTCACACATTCATCATTCTGTGTACATTGCAGTTACAATGACATCAGAGATTAGCAACTCTGAGAAGCTAGAACTCTTGAGAAACTTTGACTTTCCAAGTGGGAGTTATGAGTTGGGGGGATCTGATTTTTCCCTCTTGGAAGTCAGAAACTTCCCAGTTCCCACTTGGCCATGAACTCACAGTAGAATTAACCAGTCATGTCTTGATTTCCAATGGGTGGCATAACTTCTGTGAATAAAAACCTTTAGGTCTGCTGGAAGTCCTGAATACATTGCTGACTGTTAATATGAATGGTAGTCTGACCAATGTGTCTCAGTATGTTGGTTAAAATGGAAAACAGTGGCAGCTTTTATGCCGGGGCTCTTTTACTAAAAGAGTCATTAAAAAGCTGCTACAGTGTGAAATATATGTTAATGACTGTAATAATCTTCAAATAAAACAAGAAATGTGTTTAACAAACTTAAAATGTCCATGGTGCATCATGGCCAACATACAACAAGAATCCCATAGGGCAAATCATAGACGTTTTTGCTTTCAGTTTTGACTGGGTTTTGACATTTACAGCTCAAATTGAAGGCCTAGCTATAATAGTCATACTTTGCCACTGCTACTCAAAATGGTATTATTCGGCTGATTAATGGCAGTGATTGTAAATAAAAGATTTTGTGCAAGTTCTACCAGAGAGACTCCTGTGCTATGTCACACAATACTCTGTGCAATCACTAGTCTTCACCTGTCTTTAAAATGACTCGCCTTGCACACCTGTTTTGCCGCTTTCGGGAGCTGTTGTCTCAACGTTCCTCTTTTTCCTTCCCACTGCCACCAGTTTGGCCCCTGCCTTGTTGTCCAGGGAGTAGGCTCTGGCCCTAACAGCAGGATCTGAGAGGGTCCAGACACTCCAAGACCCCAATGTGATGGGGCCTATGGTAAAGAATTTTGATTTCTAATGATTGTTACCTTTCAAATGATAACATTTTCTCTTTGTTCACACTTGCCTCTTGGGTCTTTCTAGCAAAACATCTTTGCAACTACTGGACATATCACAGCAACCATCTAGCAACACCATATCAACCATATGGGACATTACAGTTAATAAGGGGCCTTAAATGAAAGCTTTTTGAATGAACTGACAATTTATTTTTGTATAATATGACTTGTTAGTCAGCACTCAAACTGTTCTTTCCCTGCAGTTTGTGCTGTTTCAGTTGGTTATTTATGCCAAGTTATTGGTATGTTTGCAATAACATAACAGGAAATAAGGGAAATATTTTAGATATTCTCAGCTTCCCTGCTTCCCTTTGAAAATAAACATTTAAAGAAGTAAACTGATGGGTTGGAACAGTTTATTTCTTCTTCTTATCAGCTAGTGCTTCAAACTGGCCCAGATGTTTCCTCAGGGGTAGAAGGAAGAAGGGAAAGAGAAAACAATGGATGGATGGATGGAAGGAACATCAGTTCCTATGGGACACACATTGCGCTGGCTGGAATTTTTGCACATGTCATCATGGTTCCCTATGGAAATCTCTCACTGTCATTACTTTACCTGCCTCTCTCTCTCTCTCTCTCTCTCTCTCTATCTCTCTCTCTCTCCCTCTCTCTCCATAGGGATCATGCCAATCTGCCTCACCACAGATGCCCATAACACAATGTAGCGGAAAAGGCAGTGTTCTGTGTTAAAATATCATGCACACTCACGAGTCGCAGCTGCTTTTTACACTAGAATTACAGTGATAGATTGTTTCATGGAGATACATCAGAGTGTTCATCAATTTGGGCTACATTCTCCAGAAACATTACTGTGTTTTATGTGTTTTATTTGTTAAACAGGGCGAAAACAAATGGACATAAACACTCTTAAATTAAAAACCATCACATGCAATGTGTGTAGGGCTTATAGTCAAAGCCCTGGTTCCTTGGTAGGGGCCATTACAGCATTCAAAGACATTTTCTGACATTTTAATAAAAATAATAAAAAATAATAAAACATCATCATCATCATCGTCGTTGCCCGCTAGTCCAAACAGGGTCGCGGTAGCAGTTGGGAGAGCAGAGAATCCCAGATGACCCTGTCCCCCGCAACTTCCTCCAGCTCATTAGGCGATGAGGCGTCCAGGGGGCATCCAGGGGGCATCCGGATCAGATGTCCGAACCACCTCAGCTGGCTCCTCTCAATGCAGAGGAGTAGCGGCTCTACTCTCAGCTCCTTCCGGATGACCGAGCTCCTCACTCTATCACAGAGCGTGTAGCCCGCCACCCGACGAAGAAAGCTCATTTCCGCTGCTTGTAATCGCGATCTCGTTCTTTCGGTCATTACCCACAGCTCATGACCATAGGTGAGGGTTGGGATGTAGATCGACCGGTAAACAGAGAGCTTTGCCTTTTGGCTCAACTCCCTCTTCACCACTACAGTCCGGTACAGTGACCGCATTACTGCTGCCGCCTGTCCCAGCCTAGGGCCGATCTCACGATCCCTCTTCACATCACTCGTGAACAAGACCCCAAGATACTTAAACTCCTCCACCTGGTGCAGGTCCTTTCCCCTTACCTGGAGTGGGCATGCCATCCTTTTCCGGGCCAAGACCATGGATTCAGACTTGGAGGTGCTGATCTGAATACCAACCGCTTCACACTCAGCTGCAAACCGCTCCAGCGAGCGTTGGAGGCATCCATGTGATTCCGCCAAAAGAACAACATCATCTGCAAATAGCAGAGACGCCACCCTCCGGCCTCCACACATAATGCCCTCCTGACCCCGGCTACGCCCTGACACTCTGTCCATGAATATCATGAACAAGAGTGGAGACAGAGCACAACCCTGGCGAAGTCCAATGCTAACCCTGAAAGAGTCTGACTTAATGCCGAGTATACGGACACAGCTCTCACTCCGGGAGTACAGAGATTGAATAGCCCAGAGTAGTAGCCCCGGCACCCCATACTCCCGGAGGACCTCCCACAAGATATCTCGAGGAACACGGTCATAAGCCTTCTCCAAGTCCACAAAACACATGTAGACTGGGTTGGCAAACTCCCATGCCCCCTCAACAATCTGTGAGAGGGTGAAAAGCTGATCCATTGTTCCACGGCTGGGACAGAATCCACATTGTTCCTCCTCAATCTGAGGTTCAACTATCGGTCGGAGTCTCCTTTCCACCACCTTTGCATAGACTTTCCCAGGAAGGCTGAGCAGTGTGATACCCCGATAATTGGCACACACCCTCCGGTCCCCCTTTTTAAAAATAGGGACCACCACCCCAGTCTGCCAGTCCAAGGGTACTGTTCCCGAAGTCCATGCAATATTGCAAAGGCGTGTTAGCCATGACAGCCCCACAATATCCAGAGCCTTAAGCATTTCTGGATGAATCTCATCCACCCCTGGTGCCTTACCACTGAGGAGCTTACCAACTACCTCAGTGACCTCCACCAGGGAAATGGAACTTGACACCCCAGAAGCCTCTGGCCCTGACTCCCGTGAGGGAGGCACGTCTCCCGGATTAAGAAGTTCCTCAAAGTGCTCCTTCCTCCGACCGACAATATCCTCATTCGAAGTCAGAGTTTCTCCATCCTTGCCGAATACAGCTTGGGCGCAGCCACCCCGACCCCTCCTGAGTCGCCGGACAGTTGTCCAGAACCTCTTTGAGGCCGAACGAAAGTCTTTTTCCAAGGCCTCACCAAACTCCTCCCATGCCCTGGATTTTGCTTCTGCCACCATTGCAGCTGCCACCTTTTTGCCTGTCGGTACCTATCTGCTGAATCGGGAGTCCTTCGGGCCAACCAGTCCCTAAAGGCCTCTTTCTTCAGCTTGACAGCTTCACCACCGGTGTCCACCAGGAGGTTCTTGGGTTACCGCCCCGACAGGCACCCACAAGCTTTTGGCCACAGCTACGCCTGGCAGCTTCCACAATGGAGGTTTTGAACAGGGTCCATTCAGACTCCATGTCCCCTACTTCCTCCGGGACGTGAGAAAAGCTCTCCCGGAGGTGGGAGTTGAAATCATTCCGAACAGGGGCCTCTGAAAGTCGTTCCCAGCACACCCTCACTATTCGCTTGGGCCTAACGGGTCTGACCATCAGTCTTCCCTGCCATCTGATCCAACTCACCACCAGATGGTGATCAGTTGACAGCTCAGCACCTCTCTTCACCCTAGTGTCCAGAACATATGGTCCCAAGTCAGATGAAACGACAACAAAGTCGATCATTGACCTTTGACCCAAGGAGCTCTGGTACCATGTACACTTATGAACATCCTTGTGTTCGAACTTGGTGTTCGTTATGGACAATCCATGCCTGGCACAGAAGTCCAATAACAACTCACCATTCGGGTTTAGATCGGGCAGGCCGTTCTTCCCAATCACGCCTCTCCAGGTCTCCCAGTCATTGCCAACGTGAGCATTGAAGTCTCCCAGTAGGACTATGGAGTTTGTAGGCGGGACCCTTTCCAGAACCACGCCCACTCGCTCCAGGAAGGCCGAATACTCTGACCTGTTGTTTGGTGCATATGCACAGACAACAGTCAAAGTTTTCCTCTCTGCGATTTTAATTCGCATTGAGGCGACCCTCTCGTCCACCGGGACAAACTCCAACTGCCTGGTCACCAGCAGGGGACTTGTGAGTATCCCCACACCCGCCCGGCGCCTCTCACCCTGTGCAACCCCTGAATAGGAGAGAGACCAACCCCTATCCCGCAGTTTGGTTCCAGAGCCGACACTGTGGGTGGAGGTGAGCCCAACTATATCTAGTTGGTACCTCTCAACCTCCTGCACAAGTTCCGGCTCCTTCCCCCCCAGTGAGGTTACAATCCATGTACCAAGAGCTAGTTTCTGCTGCAGGGGCCTAGGCCAACTAGGGCCTCCCCGCAATCTCCCACTGCCAATATGGCACTGCACCGCTCCCCCATGCTGGACCTTGCGGGTGGTGGGCCCACATGGCCTCCCCATGTTGCCTCTTCGGGCTGAGCCCGGCTGGATTACGTGGGCTGCCCGGCCACCAGGCGCTCGCCGTGGAACACTACCCCCAGGCCTGGCTCCAGGGGTAGGTCCCGGTGACCCTTTCCCGGGCAGGGTACACGATTTCTTGTGGCCGATATGCATGGAGAACTTTGGATCGTGTTAGTCTGAGTCTTCACTCCAGACCTGTTCGCCCTGGGAGACCCTACCAGGAGCATATTGCTCCCGACGACTTAGCTCTGAAGATCCCTAGACCACACAAGCCCTTCCGCCACGACAAGGCCCCGATCCAGGAAGGGTAATAAAATAAAACATATTATTATATATAAAAGTTTGGGACCCCTGGTTAAGTGACATGTTTTATTGATTAAGTGCAAAATACAGCGAGTGCACTGCACTTTTTAATGCTCAATTAATGTTTATTTGCTAAATTAAACTTATTGAAAAAAAAATCTAAATGTAGCATATTGTGTTTGTTTTTAGCAATATGTTAAACTTATCAAGAAATTGTACACTTAAATTTATTGAAAGATCATATTTAAGTGTTCTCTTTGAAGGATGTTGACCTATTTTCACTTAGAAAACCAACAAAATATTATTTTGAATAATTTGGAATTTATTCATTTAAGAACGTGCTACATGTCTATACATGGCTCACAAAATAAACAATAAATACATCATAAAAATATATTAACAATTGATTCATTAATTGAGAGACAACAAAAGTTTTTCTTTTATCTTAAACCTACACCAGAGAACCAGTAGAGAGGAGAATTGCCACCTTGTAATGTTTTCTGGGTTTCTCAAATGCTAGAGGGCACTCCCGATCGAGTCCAAAATGAGTAGGTTAAGATGGAGCATTTGAGTAAAATCATAGTTTAGAAACGCTTAAATACTTTTAAGATAAAATAATGCATTAATATCTTGAACACAGAAGAGCATAAAACATTTTAACACCGCTGTTATATTTTAATGGACTGGCCATGGTGTATCTTGTCTTCCGCCCGATGACCGCTGGGATAGGCTCCAGCACCCCCCCACACCCTCCACACACCCCCCCCACCGGGACCCTGAGGGAGAAGCGGCTTAGAAAACGTGTGTGTGTTATATTTTAAAATGCTCTAGGGCCCATTCCCACTTCACCCCCTGCCCCTACCACTTAGCCCTTAGCCCTCTGTTTAGCACATTCACATCTAGGGTTAGGGTGTCCTGATAGAGGTGTAGGGCAAAGTGTAAGGGCGACATGACCCTCTAAACAAAGGTTTTTTAGAGACACAGAATGTTGTGAGGAAAAAAAAAAGAAACCCACAAATGTGAGGATTTTCTCAGTTAACTAACCACGTAACTAACCAGACACACACACAACACAGTCCCATGAAAACCATGAAAACAACATCCAGCTCGTGTGTTTGTGGAGCAGTAAGGACCGAATGAAACCAGCTTCGAGCCCAGTGGTAACGCCAGCCTCCTCACGAGCTTCGCCGGTCTTCTTTTAAAATCCAAGTCCCTCCTCCAGGGCCTGAACTCTGGTTGATGATTGGCCGCAGTGGGGTACGGGTCCTCTAACGATGACTGACACTGCAGCCAACCTGTAATGGAGATAGGGAGCAAACGAGGGAGGAGACATACAAGCGAGCAAGCGAGAAAGAGAGAGAGAGAATAGAAAAGAGAAAAAAATAACACCGGCCAGAAAAGCCCCCGCTTTCCAGGCCCGACACGTAACACAATGTATTATGCCTCTTTTCTTCATAACAATAATATGCTAATGTCTCGGTAGGTAGACAGATAACTTTCCCGTTCCACCTTAAATAGTCCAGCAGATCTGATGCCTGAAGTGGCAGAATGTAACTGCTGCACCATTTAAGGTGGAATGGGAAAATTCTAACAGTAGCTGGCGAATAGCTGACTTCTGCTTCATATCACAAAGAATTAGGGGTGGACGATAATAAATAATTGTCTTGTACCCCCTCTTTAAACCATATGTTGTCCTAAATGTAACTAAACCCCAGCAGTGAGGGGCTGAACTTTTCCCTTCTCTGCTATCAGTAAAGATGGGCCGGGTCACCTGCACAGCACTGCTAGTAGCCTGTTACTACAGCAATGTTGTTTTTTTTTTTATTTGATGGTTGTCTCATTTTGTAAGGGAAGATTTCAACCACTACCCCTTGTAACTCTGTTCCAAAAACAAGGGGTAGTGGTAAAAAGGAGTTATAGGAGTTTAAACCAGTGCCTCATTTACATCCACTGGTAAGCACGAACAGCCAGTGAGCTTCCCTGGTCACCAACCATGGCTAGTAGTCCAAGACAGCAAATTGACCTTGCTCTCTCTGGGTAGATAAGACGGTTCTCCATCTTCTCCATCACTCAGCATGATGCTAGCCAGTGTAGGCATCTGTTAGCTGACCCAACAGAACCAGCAGTTGCTGCTTTACTCTGAGTGCGTTAGTTTACCAAAGACTTTGTATTAGCATCAGTTTGAAAAGATGCAGGCCTTGGAGGAAGCCTGTGCTTGCCTTCACCCTCCTAGCACTGGTAGTATCATGTAATTGGAAGAGTCCTAACTAGCGGGTGAAATTGGATACATAAAAATTTGGGAAGTGGTGAAAAAACTGGGAAAACAAACAAACCTCCTTACTGTATTACAGTAGAACTCCCCTGTAAAATAATAGTTGTTTGCACAACTGCACAAATATTATTTTTTATGTGTCTTCATATAATTCTGAAATACTCCGTATATAATAGTTAGTAAATGTCTTTTCAGAACTGCATTTAAATAGACATTCATATCTGCATATCGCTGCTGAGGAAACAAAACCTTGTATCTCCAAAATGGTTTTCCCGGGAAAGGGACAACTTATTTTCTAAAGTATATAGTAAAGGGAGCTGATTAAATGGGCGGAGCATGTAGAAATACGCTAGATGTCTGTTAGAGATGATATTTAAAAGAGCATTTTCTTTGCTGTCTTACCGTGATGTTTGTGATAAGTCTCTTTAGGGAAATTAGTCGGATTCTTGTTCCCCACAAGATTACAAGCTGCAAACTTGCCAATAATTACTGTCGTTACTATAAAAATAGACTCTGCAACTTTGTGTTTCTCATCCTTATTTGCTGTGCCGTGTTGTGAAAAAGGCCTGCGAGTTCACACGAAAAGCTTCACATCAAAGTGGGGAAATTAGCACAATAATTACAGAGCAGGAGGAGGTAATGATTTGTAGGATTAATGATATTTTATAAAGCTGTGTTTATTTCTAAGACTCATATGTGGTCTTGGTGTACCAGCCACAGAAATGCTTTCTCCTTCAAGAAAACTTCAGTTTTGGGATCAGTATATAAGAAGCAAATCAATCATGCATCCTCACAGCTTCCTCTTCCTCTGTCTCCACTTCAAAGGCAAAACATGACTTTACTCTGGGGAGAATGAGACGTCTGAAACCTACAGTGTAGGACCAAACCAAACGTGCTTTTAGATTTATCTGTAATCATACGTTTATTTATTTATTTCTGGTCAATACTGCCATCTGCCTTCTCTCCGTGTCTCTCTCTCTCTCTCTCTCTCTCTCTCTCTCTCTCTCTCTCTCTCTCTCTCTCTCTCCCTCTCTCTCTCTCTAGTGAGTAAGCCACTGGCATGGAAAGATGAACAGAATTCTCTGAAAAAATATCACTCATACACTTGCCATAATTATGCTTCCATATGAATGTTATCTCAACTTTTAAGAATAGAGGTGGTTCTTAGCTTGGCTTACCATTATAGGGACAGTCTTTAATTGGTGAAGAACCTTTATGTGTATGTTCTTTAGCCTTTAGAGACCCAAGCACTTAATCTGCTTTAAAGAAGCCACTGTTCATAAAAAGTATAATATTTTTAGGGGTGGGAATCTCTTGGCACCTCACGATTCAATTCTGATTCAGAGGCCTGCGATGTGATTGGAAATCGATTATTGATGCATCTGGTTGAATCTTTTTTTCCTATACAGGATTTGTTTTTTTGCACTGTGTGAGGACTTGGTACTTTTAAAGCAAACTATTTGTAATGATTGATCATGAATTTACTTCCAAAATATGTTATTAATAAAACAAATGGAAGTGATGTGGCAAGTAAACTGGAAGGCTCTCATTACACCACTTTTATTTGGAGCACATGAGACACTGGCCGCCACTCATCTGTGATAAAATGTGCTATTAGGGTGAAATAAGACCCTGTGGTAATGGCTGTCCACGCAGCACGTTACAGCCATCCTGCCTGTTTTCTTTAGTGATTTTATAACTTCAGATTTGGTCTCGTTGTAGAGAGTGGGGGGTTTGCTGTGTCAGTAAAATATCGAGACGGGACGTGCGCAACATAGCACAAAAGCTCTGGTTCTCAACATTTGAGAACTGGCGTGCAGACTGCAGGTCACATAGCAACGCAGTCATGCCTAGCTAGTTCCTAACAAAAAGGCAAAGAGAGAGATTTAAGATGAATATTTGGAGATGAATTGACTTATTAACATTTAAGAACCGCAGTTGGTTTCCTGGTATGTTAAATCTGCAACGAGAGACTGAAGTCGCTGGTGCTGAATTTATATACGGCGCCTCAGGATTTAAGGTGGAATAGGAAAATTCAAACAAGAAGCTGGTGAATAGGAAGCGACTTCAGCCTCTTGAAACAGTCGAACGTTCAGAGACATTTCACAAGAAACTGTTCTACTTTTAAGAAAAAGTTTCCTGCCGGAGATGGGAGAAAAGTGGCTATAGCTAAAGCTTAAAGCAAAACAAAGCATTATTATATGTATTATTATTACATAGTGAGACATATTGGACATAAAATGTTGTTGCTCCCAAGATTTTTGTTGAAAGTACAAAATGGCTCTTCTTAACATTTGGGTTGTCGACTCCTGACCTAACCTGGCTTTTAATGCAGAGGGAGCCGGTCAGAGTTCTTGCTCATCCAGTTGTGTTTTTGTTATGTGCCCCCAGTCCTGGTGCTGCACTTTTGCCTTTTGCATTCCATCAATATTACGTTAATAAATGAAAATTTAGAAAATATATTTTTGACATTTGTGAATCGTATAATATAGTAAATGAAATAGGTTTATTGAACCGAAACTAATATTTTAATGAACCATTTTGAAATCAATGTGTATATTTATTTGTTTCAGTTGAATTGAAGTAGTTAAATTGTTTGTTACCACAAAGTCATTTTTAGGTTGAACTGGTGAACCATGTTTTACAGTGTGGGATGTCTGCACGAAGCATTTTTGCAGTCTCATATATTTCCTGCCCCAGAGCACTTGACACAGCTCATAAAGGGCTTGATAATTACCTGATGAGCTGGATGAGCTGTATTGGTGCATGGAATATGAAGGGGGGTGGGGGGTGCAGAGCTAGAACTGGATCCCTCGTTTATAACAGAGTACATGGGGTTGCCATGTGAGTATTATTAAAGCGAGGGGATGGCTGAGGCCCATGGCTGCATTTTTACAACATTCATGAAAACCATCTCAATTTTTTGTAGGTTCATCTTTTTCATTTATTTGTTGTTAACAGTTGTTGCAATTTTGCAACAGAGGTTCTTCACACACAAATCCATTTCACATACATGATTCATTCAAGAACCATTCATCAAAAGTTTTTATTCGGGGAATAAAAGAACTGTTTTGGCACCTTTATTTGAATGTATGAATAATATAAATGTTATTCACAGCTATAATTATGGTCGAGCTATGCTTTCTACTTTTAACGTTCGTTTTTTTTTTTTTCACAGTTCAAGTGGTTCAGATTTTTTCCTCAGTTTTCTTCTTCAGGCCAGGCTGCCTGTATAAGATTAGAAAGCACTGGCATCGTATTATCCAAAACCAAATGAGTCATCCAGGCCACTCACTTTGGATATATCACTCAACACAGAGCAGCAAGAGCTTTAATGAAATCAATACTGAAAACTAATTAAATTATAATATACCAAGAGAAATAGGAGGTCTTTTTAGAGACCTTTCAGGGAGAGGAGGAGAGAAGTGCCTGCTGTGAATGAAATCAGAAAGAGATGTTTATTCCTTCCCTCTCAGTTAGCAAGAGCTTTGGGGTGAGCTGTTGGACCAAAGTGAACATACATCGCAACATCTTTCTTCTCAATTTCATTGAGATTTTATTTAGAATTAGTTTTTATTGCTTTAATACTGTTATTCCTGGGAAGAGGTGAAGGTCTACGCCTTATCACTGATGCTGTTTGCTCAGTCCTGTCCAGAAATAATGACTGTAATAATTGCTCAAATCAGTTCAAAGCCACCTTCTATCACTGCATGAATTAATATTCTGCTATTGAACCAGTTCACAATCTACGGATTCGTGGGCATTTCTGTAACTGAGGGAATAGTGCAAAGCAGCTATATTATTACAAAATCCCTTATATGTGGCATGAATTATACTGCTAAACTAGCAATCAGTTAAACTGTCATTTCCAAATTGCTAAAGAAAAAAATCATAAATCTTATACCTTAAATGTTCAGGACTTGCTGTTGGGTTCAGACATGCATTTCTCACATATACAACTTCAGAGTAATTCATGAATTACATTATTTTTTCCATGTACTTACTAAGTAAAAACCCTTAGAATATAATAAACCATGCAATGTAAAGGATTCATCTATTGATAATGACATTTTTTAATTATATAGTATTTATATAGTAAGCATGAGGTCGTCCTAGCCATGTTGTTATTTTGAATGACATAATTTTGAGTGGTTCATTTCTTAATTAAAAAATAAACCAAAAAAGTGAATCAATGAGCATCTGAATGGCACATAAAATGTGTTTTAATATTGACCTTTCCTTACACCAAAAAAGGTAGTAGCCTTTTGCATTACAGATGGTCTAAACTGTCACAATATTATTATGAGTGCAACTTTTTCAACACTTGCCAGATGAACCTCAGTGTGATTTTGTTTTCCAGCTAGGGGGTAAAGCATTTCACAGTTTGTCTTGTTTGTTGAATTGTATTCAGTTCATTTCTAGCTAATTCCAGTTTGTTCTATTCCAGCTGCCAACTGAAAAGCTTGCATACACTTTTAAAAGGTATATCAAGCTTGTAGCAATTAAAATGACCCTTTTTGGTGTTGTACAGAACCCTTTTCAAAAAGGGTCTATAAAGCAAAGGGTTATTTGAGTGTTTATAGGTCTATATAGAACCATTTATTTACTAAAGATTGTAGGAGCAGTCACAGGGTTGGAATTATATATATATATATATATATATATATATATATATATATATATATATATATAATGTGTGTGTGTGTGTATGTGTGTGTTGTGTGTGTATTTCTTACAGTGTATTACATGTTTATGCACACTGAAATCTAAATAACTTCAGGGCCTCTTGAGTGGTGCAATGGAGCAGTTGTTCAACGCAACATCAGATCAGGAGGCCTTAAGTTTGAAACACAGATTCCAAAGCCATTCATTAAAAACACTTAGTAAAATAGTGTATTGGAAAGACTCCTAACTATTGGGGAAATTAAGTAAAAAAACAAATAATATACTGTTTACCTAACTGACGTCCAGAACCAACTGCACTGACTAAACTAAAAGGTTTAAGTTGGGTGAACCCTACTGTCCTAACGTTGAGTTATCTTAAAATAGCTGCGCCATCAGTTTCCTTATCCATGGCTGTGTTTTCTGAACACAACACTCAGCCTCATTGCATTGCCCCAAGTAGCAGGACTCCTCAAAACCCATGCCCCCACTTCATGGGCAGACATGCCTGTGTCTGCAGCAAAAATATTAATATATAGGTTCATATTTGTAACAGTGATTCCAAACTTTCTAATGGTGACTGTAAACTTTTGATTCTTAATATATAACTGTAGTTTCCATAGCCAGACGAAGGATGGAGAGGTTTCAGGACTGGTCAGGGGTATGATACTGAAAGCCTCAATGCTGACAATAATGTCACTGATCATCAGATTATTCTTCATTTCTCTCTCTCTGCCTCTCTCTCTCTCTCGCTCTCTCTCTTGCTTTCTTTTTCTTGTCCCTCTGTGGGTTTTAGATTGCTAGCTCCAGCCCAGACTCCTCACCGGTGAGCTATTTTTAGTCCGCTAATAAGAATTCATGTGAAGGCGCCACTTTCTCTTGAAACAATGTGTACAGAATGGCCGTGCCGCAGATGAGAATAACAGCCAGAAAGATAAACAGAGTGATTCATTGCTTTGTGGTGCTGCTTGAATGTTAGTAAAACCCTCATGTACCTTGGGTCATTTGAATTTATATTCAAAAACTTTTTTTTACACATAAACACACACACGCACACACACACACACACAAACACACACATATACACACACACACACATATATATATATATATATATATATATATATATATATAGTATTATGCAGAGCTGTGGCCACTGTCGACCTCTTTGATGTCAAAGAGCTTGAGGGTTTGAAAGCAATAAGGCGTTTCCTCGCTCTTCTCCTATTGTCTCTTGTCTGTGGAATATATTACCTTCCTCAGTCCATATTCAAGTCAGGAGAATGAGCTTTGAGAGCGTTCACAACTCTTCAGTGATTCACTGTCATACACACAAATTCAAATGAAATAAATGGACTCCATGGCCATGCAATATTCATTCACAAGATGTTTGCTTTGAACTGGTGCACTTACCAAACAGCCAAGGATCATCTAGTTCCCTTGTAGCTCTGAAAGCTCTTTTTGAAAAGGTGAGGATTCTTGGAGTCTGACGGATTCCTCTCTCCGGCTCATCGGCCGCTTTGTCTCCGGCTCTGCGGATGAGCTGGAGGAAGTCCACCTGCTTTAGCTCCAGGATTCAGCCAATCAGAAACAAATCCCAACATTATCAGCTGCTCCTTCCAAAAGATGAGGGGTGCTAGGCTCTAACCCTCTGGAGAGCCTTCCAGGCTCTGTTTTTTTCTGTTCTTTATTGGTTTGTTTCTCACCAACAAGAAGACTGCAGTAGGCCCTTCTTCTGGTGCCAGATTCCTATAGCAGAAGATACAAATGCTCATTTTCGCAGTCGCAAAGAAAATGTGCATAATCACAGTAATTACTGCAAGCAGAACAGCTGCTAAAATGTATTTATGAATACATATCTGTAATTACCCTTTATGATATGTTCAAGTAATATCACAGGATGTTAAATACTCTTGTACTAGCCCTTATTCTCTTCAATATAGAAATCCACTTCATAATGTACTGATTCTTGATGAATCAGTAGTAAATAGTTTTAAACGTGCATGATAATGTATGTTTTAACCCTAGTGCTGGTCTGTTTTACACTAGAAGCTATTGCATATCAGACACTCTATAGTCTTTACAGCATTTGCAGGGTGTAGTTAAGCATAGCATCATTACATTTAGGTATCCACTAGAATGAGCTTTTTTGTAACACAAAGTTCGGGAATGTTATTACGTAGCATAGTCTCTGTGTATAAGTAAGATGTTACATACAAACAAGATCAGAGCATGGTTCCTGTGGTATTTTTACCTTGACTTATTCTATTATTCTGGGGCAGTCATGGGCTGGAGGTTAGGGATCCAGCCTCATGACCAGAAGGTCGCCGGTTCGATCCCCAGAGCCGACAGCACATGACTGAGGTCTTCTTGAGCAAGACACCTAACCCCCAACTGCTCCCCGGGCGCTGCGGATAGGGCTGCCCACCGCTCCGGGCAAGTGTGCTCACTGCCCCCTAGTGTGTGTGTGCTCACTAGTGTGTATGTGGTGTTTCACTTCACGGATGGGTTAAATGCGGAGGTGAAATTTCCCCATTGTGGGACTAATAAAGGTGACTTAATCTTATTCACTGGAATTGAAAAATATGTTTCAAAATAACTTTTTAAAGAGAAGCCCACCTGGGTGCAGGCCTGTTTGTTTACATTGATGTGATTGAGTCTGGATATGCTGACAGAAATATTATACTAAGATTATGAGGTGAGATGGGTTGCGTTAACAATTGTAACGTTGCACCAATGATCAGACACTTGTGGATAAAGTTAAGATAAAGCAAGGCTTTACTATAAGGAGTGTGCTTCAAAATTGTAATCCAAAAACATGCAGTGAAATGCATTAACAAATGCAAAGGGGGCATCCAGAGAAAAGTGAATACAGAGGCACAGGTAAAAGCCGCAAAACCGCAAAAATGTCTAAATTACAAATATCGGGGTCAAGAAACACAGCAGACAATTACAATCACACTAATCTCTGTACACTCTGAAAAACGGTGGCAATACTTTGCAATGATTGGTGTGAGCAAACGTCTTTATATGAGTCTGGGGAATAAACAACAAGTGGGGTAATCAATATTCAGGTGAAGCTGATCTCTGAAGCAGTTTGCGGATGGTGGATGGTGTTAGATGATCTCCAGTTGGATTCTGGGAGTTGAAGTCCATAGTATTAATATGTAGTACTGCAGGACCAGAGGGTGGCATGACAACAATATTTACTTATTGTAAGTAAAATCTTAATTTGGTGGCTGTTTGCATTTGGCTAACTTAGTGTACCCCTTACTGACTAAAGCTTATTATTCAGTAACCACAGGGACTCCAATGCAAGCTGCTTGAGCATAATGTGTGCATTCTCTTTGCTATGTAAAATGATACTGTGTGACATCAGGCTATGCTTAACTACACCCTGCAAATGCTGTAAAGACTATAGAGTGTCTGGTGTGTAATAGCGTCTAGTGTAAAAGAGACCAGTATTAGGGTTAAAACATACACAACCATGCACGTTGAAAACTACTCACTGCTGATTTATTGAGAAAGTACGATTTAATCTATTATCAACCCTTCAAGTGTTCAGGGTTGCAGAAGTGTGTGATAAAACTTTGGGGCCCGGCCATGTAAAAGGTTATACATGCTGTGTATTTGAGGCATACCACCAAGCACAAAATACCAAAAGGACAAATAAGGGAAGCTTGTTTTAGACCAGACATGCCAGACATGGCTTACAAAGACTAAAGGGAGGCTTTGCTTACACCAATTATCGCATGTATGCTAAGTATGCTGCCAGTGTCAACATGGATGAACCCAGTGCCACTGGTGGGATTGTACTATCTAGGGACCAGCCACAGCAAATCCTTTGGAAAGGGTTACCAGAATAAAATATTCCGCATTATTCATTGGTCATGTTTGGTATCAGCTAACTGCATTTTCACAAACTTGTTGCTGTCATGACTGGCCCCTCCCAGTCCTGTCCATGTGCTTCTTTGTTTGGGTTCCTTCCTAGTCCGGCCCCCTTGTTTTCTGACCCCGCCCCTGATTGTTCCAACTTGTTTTCCACCTGTGTCCTAATATCCTTTGTTATCCCTTTTGCATTTAAGCCCTGTGTTTTCCTGAGTTTCTTGCTGGTCTTTGTGTGTATGTGCTGTTTGATGTAAAGCTTGTGTGTGTAGTATATGTATTATTTGAAGAGTTTTTGTTAAATATTTGAACTTCTGTGTTCCTTGTCATGTCTGTGTCCCATGTCCTGTCCCTATTTAGTTTGGTTCTGTCTGTTTTTGGTCCCTTGTGTCTGTGTATGGTTTTGTTCTGTTTTTTGTTTTGCCTTTGGGGGGTACTGTCATGATTGACCCCTCCCAGTCCTGTCCATGTGCTTGTGTTGTGTTTTAGTCTTCCATGTGTGTCTGTTTACATGTCCATGTGCTTCTTTGTTTGGGTTCCTTCCTAGTGCGGCCCCCTTGTTTTCTGATTTCGCCCCTCATTGTTCCCACCTGTTTTCCACCTGTGTCCTGTTATCCCTCGTTATCCCTGTTTGTATTTAAGCCCTGTGTTTTCCTGAGTTTCTTGCTGGTCTTTGTTTGTATGTGCTGTTTGATGTAAGGCTTGTGTGCGTAGTATGTGTATTATTTTCAAGAGTTTTTGTTAAGTGTTTGGACTTCTGTGTTCCCTGTCATGTCTGTCCCTCCTGCTCTTCATGCTGGATGCCTGAACCTGGACTGCCTTGATCCTGATTTTGGATTTGCCCATAATAAATCTCGTTTGTCTCCGCACATGTGTCCACCTCAACATCGCTCCCCAACGTTGCAGTTGCTTTCAGGAAAAAGTACAAAAAAAAATGTGACTAAACTTGTAACATTAGCTCAGGAAACAAATGGTTAGACTGAGAGCCTGTCTCAGTGTAAACCTGAAGCCACCTCACCTACAAATGATTTGAGGTCTTGGTTTGGATTTAATGTAATACAATAACAAACAAAATAAAACTAAACAAAATGTTGGCACATCGATAAACTGAGCAGTGCTGGAAGTTGCATGGCAGCACATGGTGATGCTGAATTTC
The DNA here is from genome assembly GCF_015220715.1 of Pygocentrus nattereri. NCBI lineage: Eukaryota > Metazoa > Chordata > Actinopteri > Characiformes > Serrasalmidae > Pygocentrus > Pygocentrus nattereri. The sequence continues at coordinate 16,694,389 of NC_051217.1, forward strand.
AGTCGCAGCATGAGCGCCTTCATTAAAAATTATGATTTCAGATTTGTGGTTGTGGCACATCCAGCATGCTGTTGTCTTAAGTATTTAAGTGCCCAATTAAACTCCCATTTCAATATTTTTGTCACATACTGTTTATATATGATGTTTATGACAGCTCTAAAAGTCTACTTGTGATCTGTTATTGTTCAGTTAAATGTATTTTTATTGTTTGGCCTTATGTTTGGTACATTAGTCAATCACTAGTATAAATGATAGTGACAGCTTCAATTGGTTTATATTCTTATTACATTCATTTGTCAACCAAAGGCATTACATCTTCATTTCAGCAGTATAAATGTAGTGAGGTGAAAAAGACTTTTGGCAGGTCTGCTGCACTCAAGAGTGTATTGAAATACCATGGTAGCATGTGAAGGAATGAACCTGGTGACCCTGGTGGTTTCTGGGGTCATGAAGCTCCAGGCCACTGAGCTGCATTAGATAATAGCTGATGACTGCATGCCAGCTGTATCAGTTGACTGTACTTTTATTCCTAAGATACATTGCAATGTGCACCCAAACACTGTGCATAGAGTCGCTAAATCTAGAATTCAATAATGCTCCATTGTATTTAACATTAGCAATAACTTAAACCCTTTTAAACTACAGTTATGGCCAGTGCTAATGATAGCAAGTTGCTATTTAATATGAATTTTTGCTCACTTTGCAAGAAGAGCAGAAATTCAGTGGACTCTAAGCATTCAATGCATAACATAGTTGTGTTCATTTGTAGAGGAGCAGATGTTTTAAATTAAGCCATTTTTGTACATTTTTATTCTTTGTTTTATGTGAAGAATAAAAATCCAGTGGTTTTGATATTGGACTGAATGGGAATCAAATGTAATGCCTGATGTACCTATGTAATTAACCATGCAATTGTTTGATTACAATCAATTAATATGACAAAGCAACAATATCTTCATGCCCTTCATGCCCACTCTTCATTATAGCTTATCTATCTTAAGCACCTTATTAATGTGTTTCTTTAACATCAAGTTAAAGTGAATGGACTGGTCCTACAAAGTCATGACAACAATCATAATCATCATCCACACATATATAGTGTTACACTCCAGAAACGGCTCTACTTCTATTGTTATTCTTTGATGGTGATGGCTATGTGCTTCCATACAGCTATATACTATAGAGTTTGCTATCTATAAAGTGTTAAATAGACTTATCAGGCCTTAATTCCCCGTAACTAAGAGTGCAGTGTCTTCGGCATGCAATTTAGAGGACAAGAGGACAGGTACAATAAGGAAGACAATGGTTTCGGTCTTTAAATAGATATCCTATCCTATACCCTTATTTTGTCACCCACCCTATACTTTAATCAACTTGGCTGAATGCCCAATTAAGTCTCTCGACACAAGCTTCTATTGTGCTGTATTTCCTCATTCTCTTCTCTCTCATCCATCTTTATGCTGGCAGAATGTGTGTGTGTGTTTTATTTTTCAGGAAAAAATGACTTAATGACTTTGTTGGAAAACAGAGAAAAACCTGCCTTATCAGGAATAAAAATGGTCCTGACTTTGTGAAGTGCTTTTTAACAAAGCTCCATGTTTTCATTTTTAAAACCAGACAGGCTAAAAAAATATGTTATTTAAGGTTATAGAAACATGCACACACACACACACACACACACACACACACACACACACACACACACACACACACATATCACTGTTGTGGGAACAAAACAACATTTCCAAAAGGATGCTTTTAAAGGAGAAGGAAAAAATATTTTATTTCTTCTAAAGTAAGTGAATGGAACCAGACTTTTTCACAAATAATTTTGGGCCATTTTTGGCCATTCATCACAGAATTTATGCACAATGTAAATATATATATATATATATATATATATATATATATATATATATATATATATTTCCTTTTTTTTTTTTTTTTCAAATTTCCTTGTCAGGTACACATACTTTGATCGATAATGTAAGATTTTCCTCTGTCTTCCAAACATTAAACCTGTATTGTTTATCTAGGGGGAGACATTCCTGGTGGTCTACTAGGTCAAATATATCAGTATTTTCATATGTAATCCGTTAGAGGCATATTATTATTATGACATGTCAATACCTACAAATCGTCACTGTTGGATCCAAACATTTGGCTAAAATGATAGATTTTTGTCCTCAAATAATTTTGACCCATTTGTATTTGTCCATTTTGATGACATTATCCACACAATGTAAAGGTTAATCTGCATTTTAAATGAAAATAGGAAAAATATGGATATGGAAAATACGGAAGCTGGTCCAGGGGTGGCAATATCTATATGTAATACATATAGGTCACATTATTATTACCTATTGGTGCTTACATATAGGTGGCATAGCATAGTGGGTAACAGCCTCCATGAGGAGACCAGGGTTAATTCCCTACCTGTGCTATATGTATGAGCCCACAGTCTGATATTGTTCAAAAACAAGTGTGGTGTTTATGTATAGGCTGGATGTCCTGTTATCAATAACTGGGTATATCGAGGATGAGTGGAATAATTGCTTGTTCATGTTAAACAAACATACAGTATATATTCATTTAAAAGCCTTCACAGCCTGTGTAGAAAAACACAAAATAGGATTCAGGCTGATGTGATTAGTTGCACTCACGAGCCTTTTCTTCATATTATAATGACTTAATCCGGGAGCACGGTTTTAATATGAGATGCTGAAGCAAATTGAAAACGTCTCATAAATAAGCAAGCAGCCGCAGCGAAAAACAAATGGCTACAAGATACAATAACGGCACAGCCATCTCCAAAGAGAGGCAGCATCCATGCATTATGGAAATTTGCTAATGAGATCACTTCCAAAATGCTAACAGGACAGCTGTGTTTTTTTTTTTTTTTTAACCTTTATTCAGGTTATTTAAACAGTGCACTAGAGCTCTCTCCATGTAGCTATGGTAGCACTGTGGTCTGTTCTGTGGTCGTAGATAGATGTGGGTCACTGTAAACGCACCAGAAACAAAACGAGCGAAGAGAAAAATGATGTCCTCAGTGAGGACAAGGTTGGGAGTGGAGAAGAAACCGTTTCCATGGTGATATGATGGTTGCACCTGGTGAGACCGGGTGCTCAGTGTGTGTGTGTGTGTGTTTGTTCATGCACACCTGCATCAGGGTTATTATGTTTTTTATATATTTTGATTACTTTCAATTTAAATTTTGAAAGACCAACTGTCTCAAAATATTGACTAAGTATTGCAAAATAATGACTTGTTTTCTTGAAATATTGACTTCATATCTCAAAGTAATCACTTAGCTTTGATTTGACATTTGATAAATCATTATTTTGAGATAGTAATAATTTTGAGCAAACAATGACTAATTATTTTGAGATACAAAATTAAAATCTTGAGAATGTAAGTCATTATTATTAGATATTACATTTATAGTTTAAGAAAATATGTAACGATTTTGAGATATTAAGTCACAATTTCCTTTAAGTAATCATTTTACCTGAATAGTTTGTATAATTAAGCCATTATTTTGAGGTAGTATGTAAATATATTTGCCATATCACTGCCAGAAACAGAGAAGTAGAAACAATGTGTGAGTGGGGTTCTATAAGTATTTGATAAGGGGAGAATAAAAAGTTCAAAATGCATCATTTTTTTATGAGATACAACTCTATCCACTGTTGGTGAGATTTATGAGCTCCAAAACACAATTTTACTCACTTTATATGCTGACAATAATGCATCAAAGTGGCAGACTCACACAGTCTTTTTGAAACCCTCATCTATGAACATCTGCACCAATACATCTTCATGCCAGTGATGTTCAGTTTTTGCTCTTCAGGCGGTTTGCTGTGTTTGTACAAGATGCAGGGAGCGTGTCACGGCATGGTTAGCACTTTCTCTTTTAGCATTACTTTTAGCAATACTCCATTCCCTTTCACCACCACTGCCAACAAAGATATATCTGATTTTATGAGAACCCGGCTCATATTCAGAGTATTACCAAGCCGCCACTTTAACAGCACTGTTACTGCACTTTATGTCTTAGCATTACTGCAGTATCCATATTTGCACAGTTACTGCATATTTTCTACTCTGTGTACTGTGCTGCTGTCAAAACCTTGAATCTCCATTATTGACATAATTTGAAAATACCTATTTCCCTATATCCATACCTATTTCCCTATATCCATACCTATTTCCCTATATATTGTCTGTATTTCACAAAGAATGGACCAGAAGAAATGGCCCAAAATGACTTGGGAAAAAAGCCTAGTTCCAGTGACTTACATTAAATGTAGAGTATGTTTTTTCTTTTCCTGTAAAGTTGTCATTTCGGAAATAAAAGGTTTTGTTCTGACAGCAGCAATACGCTGTTCTGACAGTACATACTACCGACACTTGCATTCTCTCCACTCACTCTGTATATATGTATACATTTTTATATTTGCAACATCTATTTTTTTACCCCTCTACCATCTTTATTTGTAAATATTGTAACTGTCAATTATCAGTTACTGTCTTGCACTTTATATGTAATTTATACTGTATTTTGCATTTCTGGTTAGATGCTACTTGCATTTCATTGGGCATCATATAAACTGTGGTTAATAAATGCCAGTTAAGGCTGTACTATGCAACAATATCCAGAAACACCAAGACTTCTCTGAGCTTCAAAAAGAATATATTGCCGCTGTTCCAAAGAAAGACAAGTATCTCCAAGAAAGTCATTTTACAAGAGAGGACAAAAACATTCTTTATTTTCCATGTAAGTTAATGTAAAGAGATTTTATGGTGAATTTCTATTTCTATATAATTTCTACAATCATTTACGTTGTTATTTAATGTTGTTATATTGTTCTTCAGTTACAGTGTGTATGTGTTTACTGTGTTATTTCATGTTTAGCTCAGAATTAGTGAGAGTGTGTTTGTGCTTTTTGACCATCAGAAGAAAGAGTAGGACTAGGAGTGACCTACCTCAATTTTCAGTTGCTTTTCAATCATTGTTTTCTCTTTTATTGAGAGCAAGGGAAAGATGAAGAAATGATGGCCTCATCTGACTCTTCTTCTGCACCATGTCAAATCCTCAGATCACTCTCAGATCACTCTGTCCAAGGGATCACTGTGTATATATATATATACTGGCCACTTTATCAGAATTCCCTTCCTTTAAGCTGCACCTGGAGTTTGTAAATGCTCATTTATTGATGCACAGTTTTTGTTGGCCATCATCAACCCTTCAACAGCGACTTGCATTCAATATATATCAGTGTTCATTACATATATATCAAAGTTAATTGTACATATCTATTTTCATTGTGTATATTGTACATATATCAATGTTCATTCCATATATATCAAAGTTCATTATATATTTTCTAATCAATGCTTTCTTTTTTTATTAGCTTTTTTTTCAGAACTGAAGTTAGAAGCTAGTAATGCTGACTGCAGAGAGACTGGGTCTATAGTCAATTGAATATTGTTGATTAGCATACACAATGATGTGAACATCTGTATGTGTTTAAGTGTGCATAATGCTAGATCAGTCCTGCTAGAGATGGTTACACTGGGTCAGCTTTCAACTGGAACTATTAAAGCAGTCCCAAACTTTGGCCCTCCCAACCCCATTGTGTTTACCAGTGTTAGAAAGCCCACATTCCTTGTTTAATTGTCACTAGTCTGAATTTCATATGTATGAGGAGCCAGAGCAGAGGGGATGTGTATTCTAATGTGCATTCTAATGAAATATGCAGGACAGTTAATGAAATATTTTGTCAGTTTGGAGCTTCTGCAGGGCTACTGTTCTACACCAGGCTGATTTATACACAGAAGCCCACTAATGATGCCTAAGGCTGGATATGTACAGTTTGGTTCACTGAGTGCAGGCCGTAAGTTGTTTAGTGCCCCCTTTTCTCTCTTGCGTTTACGTTCTGTTTGAGTCTCTCTTTCTGTATCACACTCCCTTCCTCCCTCCCTCTCTCGCTCTCCCACTTGGGCTCTCTCTCTCGCTCTCTCTCTCTCTCTCTCTGTCTTTCTCTCTGGCTCCTTCTCCAACTGCTCTCTCTCCTTCCTTTCTAGCTAGCTCTCTCGCCTCCCATCTCTAGCTCTCTCTTCCTGCCTTCTTGCTTCCTCTCTCACTCTTTTTTCTGTCTCCTTCTCTTACACTCTTTCTTTCTCTTTCTTTCTCCATTGCTTTCTCATCCTTTTCCTCTCTCTCACTCTTCTCTTCTTTCTCAGCTCCTTTAGGTTTGAGGTTTGTCAGTGATTTTCGTTGCTTTGCTAACAAAGTCATTCTAATACACTTTCATAAGACTACAGAACATATGAGTCCCATGAATAGTCATAAACTCTCATGTTGACACTTTGAAGACACCTGATGTTTTTGCTATGGTGTTCTGCTGCATGTCCTAGTTCTTTTTTCTTTTTCTTTTTATTTGCGTAATATGTAAAGTGAACCCGTGGCTGTTTTTTGTCACTCTTCTGCTTGTTGGTCTCTCTTTTAGATGTGAGGAAAACACACATTCCCTTCAGACCCACTGCTCCACTCAACACACAAATGTTGATACTCTCAGATGAGAAATCATGGCCTTGTGCGAGTTTTCTTTAAGTTTCTTATGTAACGAGCAACCTGGTATGAAGGTTTGCTTAAATTTACACCCTCTCAGCTGCCATCTTTTGAAAAATGTTTGGTTTTGTATCAATTTTAGAACTAGAGTCCTTTGTTTTGGTTTATATTGTTTTGTTTTCACTGATTAGAAATGTGAACGCTCAATACTGATGCGCGTGGCTTTATTATTGATCCAACTAAATTAAAGTAAGACCAGCTGGCATTCATGGTTTAAAGTTAAGTACACGAATCCCAGCGCATTCCATGTCTAGCAGCCAGTCAGTGAAGTGGCCTTAAAACCTTCATAAACAGCTATTTTTCATTCTCTTTTAATTTACACTGTTAAGGTTCTGTGCAGAGACACTTTTTCATTCATCAAGGTATAAATGATGTAAATGTACCCTGAAAGGTTCAACAGTGGTATTGGGACATGTGACCAGAAAGCAGATGTTCGCGGTTAAAGAACAAAAGTACAGCTTTACTTGGGTAGATGCAGAGTGTAGTCAGAAACCAGGCATGGGTCCAATCCAGGACAATCAGCAGAACAAGAAAGGCGGCCATTACAGACAAGGGCAAGGCTAGGCAGGAATCCACACAACAGGCGATGAGTCAAAGCCAAATATCAAACAAACCAGGCAACTGTACAAAAAGGGAAAGTCCAAAAATCAGGGTCCGGAGATAAACAGGCAGGAAGTCAAAACACGACCAAGACAGAAATAAGCGCTCAACAGGTTTCACAGGGGAATCCAATACCTTGCAAAGAACTATGCTGAAGCCTGGGCTTATATACTACTCTAAAACCTAACATGTGACCAACACACAGCTGTGGATAATCAGAACTCAGGTGAAACTAGATCGCTGATAGGACAATCGTGCTGTGTCATAGTCAGGTGATCTGCAGAGTATTCTGGGAAATGGAGTCTGAAAACAACAGGGAAGGGAATAGCTCCTCCTCATGAGTCCGCAACGGATTCTGGGAAATGCAGTTCTGGTCCGTATGCAGACTTGGTGCAGGTGTGACAGGTATTTAGGTCCAACTGTGTGCCTTCAATCAAGTTCTTCCACAGCCTAAGTAAAGACAGGGTATGAGGGGTCAGTACTAAGAAAATGTATTTGTATTTGATTATGGCACATTCATGTTCCCTAACTAAAGGTACTAAAGACATACCCTGGAGGATACAACCCCAGTGACAAGAGAGGTACCACCCCAGTGTCAGTTTAGTACATGTTTTCTGAGAATTCAAGTCAAGTTATTGTCATTACATCTATGTACAAGTACACAGTGGAGTGAAATTATGTTCCTCCAAGGAACAACATGGTGCAACATGAAATAAAATACACAGTACAAAGTGCAACGTGCAGATATAAGTGTGCAAAAAATGCAATAAATACAAGAAATAAAACAGACACAGTAGACAGATAGGACATTGCTGAGCATGAGGTAGGGTTGTGGAATAAGGTGCAAAGATTATTTAACAATGAAAGTTGAGCTCAATTTTGAGCTCAACAATAAAATTTCCCAAAACTGACCTAAAGTTGGCTTCTTTAGTTTAGAACTCAAAAATCTTCTGTAACACATACAAAACGGAGGGTTCAACTACTATTTTTTTAGCTGTGCTATGAACCTTTTTTCCACAGTAGTAAGGCAGTGTGAAATATTGTTGAGTCAATTTGAGATTACTTATCAATTTGAATTTGAGACAAGTGTGTTATAACTTAGGCAGGCAGTTCGCAAAGTGCTAATCGGGAGGCATGTAAGTATCCATTAATTTTTAACCTACATTAGTCCTATACTTCCAGTCCTAAACACTAAAAAAGTCTTGGCTGACTGATTACATTTTAGGAAATTTTTGTAAATTTGTTTCACTGTACATGTTTTTAATCTTGAAGATCTTTCATGATACAATCACATCAAGATATAAGATACAAAATGCAATATAATGACATAAAACAACTAGTAAACAAATTACAAATATGAAATGATATTAGAATAGTCTTCTTCTTCTTTCAGCTGCTCCCTTTAGGGGTCGCCATGGCGGATCATCTGCTTCCATCTTGCCCTATCCACTGCCTCCTCTACTTTCACACCAACCATCTCCATGTCCACCTTCACTACATTCATAAACCTTCTCTCAGGTCTACCTCTTCTCCTTCTACCTGGCAGCTCCATCTCCAACATTCTTTGCCCAATATATCCACTATTCCTCCTAAACACATGTCGAAACCACCTCAACCTGGCCTCTCTGGCTTTATCTCCAAACTGCTCCACCTTCACTGTCCCTCTGATCTGCACATTTCTAATCTTGTCCAGCCTTGTCACTCCCAACGAAAATCTCAGCATCTTCATCTCCGCCACCTCCAGCTCAGCCTCCTGTCTTTTAGACAGAGCCACAGTCTCCAAACCATACATCATAGCAGGACGCACCACTGTCTTGTAAACCTTCCCTTTCACTCTTGCTGCTATCCTTCTGTCACACATCAGCCCTGACATCTGTCTCCACCCACTCCATCCTGCCTGCACCCTCTTCCTCACCTCTTTTTTGCACTGTCCATTGCTCTGGATGGTTGACCCAAGATATTTGAAGTCATCCACCTTTATGACCTCTACTCCTTGCATCTTCACCTTTCCACCTGCCTCCCTCTCATTCACACACATGTATTCCGTGATATTAGAATAGTACAGATTAAAAAAAAAAAAAAACTTTAGCAAAACATTGAAATGTGAGGTTTTATTACATCCCCTTGTGCACTCTAGTAGAGGTAGTAACAGGCCTGAGTTTGTTGGAGAAAAACAGGAATTTAAACAATAGACTTATTTTATTTACTCTTTTTAACTCAATAAAATAAACTTTTGAAGGACCTCAGTCATTACACTTCCTTTATAAACATATTATAAATATCTAATCGCCCTGAATTTGCACTTCTATTACAGTTATGATGTAGCTGTACAACATAGTGAGTGCAATATTCTCACATGCTCATTTTCTAGTTTTATCACTTTGTTGAATTCAATTTATCAGTGAAATTTGACTTACAGTTAGCAAAAGCTTCCCAAAGAAGTAAACAGTCAGTTACAGAAGCACAGAGGGCAGTGCCATGATCAACATCCTTTCCAACAGCCATTCAGTGGCCATCAGTCTGGCCTATGTGGGAGAAATGAGCAGAAGCAGATGGAGCCTTTAGAATTTATCTATGCACTTGTAAAATATTAATCGTTTCCTGGCATTGCGTGTTAAAGTACGCTTTCATAAATTGAAACATTTTTTAATGGTTTCCCCCTAAAAGGATAGAGTATATCAATTATGCATATATTCTAACCGCTATTTTGCCTTGTTTGGATTGTGTAGATTAATGCACACTCAGTAGGATATGAGCTGGAATTTACAAAGCATTTACCCATGGAAGTTTAGGTATAAACAACATGACTTAGAGGCAGCTATATACAGTTTCAACATCTTTTGGTACCTATTAGAAGATCATCATGGAGAACTTCACAAACACAATTAAGGTTGACTAGAACTACTGTGTATCAAAAAGATTATGATTTTTTTCTTTATTCTTCCACAAAAAAGAAACTTTTACAATGTAAAATACTCTATTATTTCTGACTTGGACCACAGGCAAAAGGAAACTCTTTGACTTTCAACAAACTTCCTTCAGCATGCACTGTTTGAAAACTGTATGTCATCCTGTCTCTTCTCCATCAGGCAATCCTCTGAATGACTCGCAGAGGGAACACGCTCCCTTCTTCAGCATCCACCGCTCTTTTACATCAATGGCAGAGAGAGAAGGGCTTTGGCAGCCCAGAGGAACCGCCAGCACTGCAATGTTTGGAGAAGCGTCTTCAGCCTGACATTGATGCACCTTTGTCTTATTGTATGCAAATTGCCTGCGATGAAGGAGGAGCATGTTTGAAGTGCAAATTGTAATTTTAGGCTACAGCTCGACTCTGCTTCATCCCAACATTATTAATTACCTTTGTCATGGAGGAGAAAGGCTTCATTACAGACTGGATAACAAGAACGGAGTGGAGGAAGAGCGACTGTGAAAGGACAAGTGAATAAAATAGTGAACATCATGTCGCTAATGGAAAATCAGATTTGTGCAAAGGGTCACACTGGATAGTATTCTGCTGATTAAATGGTCATGTCTTAACATGAAGCTAGTAAAACCATGTAGCACAAGACTTTGGGGCCACTTATGATATCAGAGTTTGTTATGCCAGAAATTTGAAGTACTTTAGTCATGACTGATCTTATGATTCTTCATTAATATGTTATAGAATTTAACAACATTGGCATTAATACATCATTCATCAATTAATTGTTTGCACTTTATTAGGATAGCAATAAATTATTTATGAATGTACAAATTATTAACAAACTATGTTGATTTTGTGTTGGTGTTAGTTTAACATTAAGATTAGTACCAGGGTTAGGTTTGGGACCAGAGTTAGAATTAGCTTTAGGTTTTAAGGTTGAGGTCAAGGTTAGGGTTAGACCCAGGGCTAGATTTAAGGAAAGTTAAGGCAGATTTAATAGATATTTAGCTGAATGTGAGGAAAATGCAACATAAGCTTCTACAAAGCTTCTGCAGTGGGCTTTTCAAAGAAAGGGTTAGCAATTTATTTCCCAAAAATGTTATTTTTTCAGGCCTTAGAAGTCACAGAAATGACCTTTTTGATGCTTTTGGTTAAATATAGTAATAACATTGTAATAACATAGTGAATTACACAATTTATTATATTTTTGATTTATGCCATTTGGAAATGTTTGGGTCAAATTCTATATTTTGAGATATTTCTACTAATTCCATATTTTGAGATATTTCTGCATGTTAATACATAGTTAAATTATATTTATTTAATTTAAAAAATATTGTAAAAAACAGTAATTGGGGCACATGCAAAAATGTGTACGCCCTACTAAGTCAGTGCTGGGTAATCCTTTGGCAGATATCACATCTTTCAAACATGGTAGATGGCTAGGAATCTATTCTTGTTTTAGGAATCTCAACTCAATTTTCTTTGCAGAACACTTTTAGTTCTGCAACTACTCACAGATGTAGATGTTTTAAACAATGCTTTAGTCAGGGGACCATGAGCATCATGTTCTGCTGTAGGCGCCCACCTTTCTCAGCTTTAGTTTCTTTGACTGTCACATTTGCTTCCAAAATTTGCTGCTATTTAGTTGAATCCATTGTTCCATCTACCTATGCAATATTTCCTTTACCTATAGCCACCACACAATCTCAAAGCATAATAGATCCATTCCTTGCCCCAATAGTAAGCAAGGTGTTCTTTCCATCAAATGCTGCTCCTTTCTCCTCAAACATCAAAACAACAAAAAAAACCTTCTGAATATCTTCTTCCTGATCTAGATGTTATTTTGCATATTTCAGATGTTGACTTTTGTAATGAGGTTGCAGGCAATGTTTCCTTGTGATGGCTCCTCCTTGTGATGTTTCCTTGTGATGGTGTGCAATGGGGGGGGTTGCTTTTCCTTTCTGACCAGCATAACAGCAGCTCTACTGGAGAGTTTTCCTGGTCTTTCAGATCGTGCCTTCTCTGTCACAGTTCCATTTAACTGCCATTTCTTAATGATATTTTAGACAGTGGAAGCTGTGAGCTGGAAACACTTTTATATATTTTTATAGCCTCCCCTGATTTGTAGGCATCATGTAGCTGTATTAAGTGTTAGCACAAGGTTTGAAAAGTCAGAGAATTTATTGGGCTCTCGCATTGTCATTACTTTACTTTACTTTATTGTCGTTACTTTAGTTCTGAGATATCAATACTGTACACAATGATAACTTTTCATCCAATTCGTATCGTAAAGGAATATCTTTTACACCACAGGTACATGACTCTGGTCCTGGAGGCCCAGTGTTCAGCAGTATGGTGACTAACCTGCTCAGACACACATGACTGCATTCATCTACCAGGCTTAGTGGATATGTTTGAGTATGGAGAGTAACAAACTGTGCTGGACACCAGCCCTCCAGCACTGTATTTGTGCACCACTGTTTTATATCAATCTGGTATTGATTGAGTTTGGAACCTACACTTGTTTCAATGATGAACATACAATTACACCTTGCTTTTGTTATCTTCAATAACTGCAACTTTCAAATTACATTTGAAGCCCAAGTGAGATACCCAGATCTAACTCAGGGGCAGTTCATGAAGCATGTATCAGGTTGTTGTTTTTGTTATTCTGAGACCTTTATCATTGCAATAACACTATGTGGGCTGCCATTTCCAGCTGTTGCTGATTTTGAGCTTTAAGGGACCGAAATTCATTCAGTGTTGGAAATAAAGAGGACATGTCTGTAAATGTCATACACCAATTCGAGACATCTGAGGTGTTTTAATCATTGTGCTGCAGCTGAGCAAACTCTTCGTGTCGGGTTTGTTTCAGACAAAAAAAAAGCATGTTCTCTCTGGTGGAGAAGAGTAATTGAAATTTGTCTCAAAGCGGTATAATTTCCATGTTAAATAAATTATCTGACAACACCTGAGCAATTCAATGAATCAATTATAACACTGCTGCCTAGCTCAGCACCACAATGTAAATCCCCCTTTTGGAGTAATTGTTTGCTATCTACAGCAGACATGCTGGTGGTGTGGATGGAAAGGAGGGCCCTAACAAAGAGATGTTTGTTTGTGTGAGACCTTCACACAATGACTTCTCTGATGATGCTGCTTAATTGTACGTCATTCATCTCTGCAGGTACCTTCCACTGGGATTTACATCTTTATACTATGGGAGGATAAGCTTTAATGGCATTTGAATCAAAACAATTGTTCATCATCTCTGCATTGGCAGGCCCTGATTTACTCCTCTATGGGACCTCAGTGTGTTTTTCTCCTGGTCTCCCAAAAATTGCTCACGGCCAGAAACAATTTATTCTCAGCATGTTGATTTTGTACTTGTATTGCACTCATAAACTTGTAAGACAGGTGGAGTCGTAAAAGTTGCTGAACAGTTGTTAATTTATGAAACCGCTTTGCACAATGGCAGCACGTGGAGCGCATGCTAAACCTCAGTGGATTAAGAACATCATGTTTACTGTGGAAGTGCGGTAGTACTTGACTTAAGGGCCTTGTCCCGAAGTTCTCTTTCAGGCCTTTGCCTGAAGCTTCTGTTGAAGCAATAATTTGATGATTTATTTAAACCTTTCTATGCAATACTGGTATAACCAGGCCTTAAATATACCATGAGAGAAGTCATGTACTGTCATGCGTTATTATGACAGATTTTGTTCAGCAATTATAACAGTTTCATGTTACCATTCCAGCTAATTGTCATGAGAGATACCACAATGTTTGCATGCAACTAGAGTGCACAGCTGTCATAACTTCCAACATTATAGCATCTGTCATTACTAGTAAAGGTAACATGACACCGTTATATTCTGGGACTCAGTCTGTAATGGCAAGCTATTATCTAATAATCTATTAATAATCGGACTAATAGATTAATCAGAAAAGAATGCATCTGTGCATACACCTCAATCAGAATAGACTAGTCTGATTGAGGTGATGTGGAATGCAATTTCTATCAGTGAGATCAAGGTGGGTAATCCTGTCATTAATCAATTTATCAGAAGAATTATAGCCATTGTAAATTCCTGTATCTGATTACATTCCCATTCGGAAAGTTTTAAGTATGGTGTGTGCATGTTTGTCATGTCATAATGAAAGTTAATACCATTCAACATGGTGGGAGCAGAAACAGGTCTGCAGAGGAAACAATGTTTATGCTTTGAAATTTAAAAGACAGCAGTGGGATGGGCGTCCAGCTTATGTGTCTCAGAACACGGCATCTACCTCTCAGCCTTCTTTAATAAATACATGTGAAATATGTTTTTCTTAGTCTGATATCATTTTAAAGCAAATAAAAATACAAGCGTCCTGTGACGCTGCCAACATATGCACTCTACATATGCACATAATTTAGGATCGGCTTACTTGTAGTGTGTTTGTAAACAGAGATTTTCCATAAGAATGACAAGCATTGTAATTAGCCTGGACTTGTAAGGGGTTAATTAGCTATTAATTACCATGGGGTCACTAGCAGAAATTAACATATTTTTTCTTTGATTTTGTCTGACATTTATAGCCCAAACTGAAGGCCTGGCTCTAACAGTCATGCTTCAGCACTGACATTATTACTGTAATATACTGTTATACAGTCGAGTCAGGGTCAAGACTGAGACAAGGCTGAAACCAGATGAAGATAAGTCCAAAATCCAAAATTAAAAAAGTGGAAAACAATAATGTGTGAAGTGTGTTTGTAGCTCATTAAACATTTATGATCATTCATTATGCATAATACATATTAACAACTAATATTAGATCTTATAGCATATTTTGTAAAATATACCATTACATAATATGTAGCCTGAAACTATTAGTCTTATTCCAACTTTGCTTTCTGACTTTTGAAAGTACGACCCCATTTCCAAAAAAACTGGGATGCTGTGTAAAATCTAAATAAAAATAGAATGCAATGATTCACAAATCATTTAAACCATATTTAAAGGAAAATACTACAAAGACAAATATCAAATGCTGAAACTGAGAATTTTATTTTTGTTTTTTGAGAAATAAATGCCCATTTTGAATTTAATGCCAACAACACATTACAAAAATTTGGGATGGGGCATGTTTACCACTGTGTTTCATCACCTCTTCTTTTAACAACACTGTAAACACTTGGGAAGGCCACTTGAGGAGACCAACTGCTGTAGTTCAACAGTTTGGGGTCTCCTTGCATTTTCATTTCATAATGCAGCAAATGTTATCAATGATGACGTCTGGACTGCAGGCAGATCACTTTAGCACCTAGAGTCTTTTAATATGAAGCAATGCTATTGTAAAACACGTAGAATGTGATTTTACATTGTCTTGCTGGAATATTCAAGGCCTTCCTTAAAGAAGACGTTGTCTGGATGGCAGCATATGTTGCCAAAACATGTATATATCATTCAGCATTAATGGTGCCTTCACAGATGTGCCAGTCACTCATACCATGTGCACTAATTCGCCCCTATAACATCATGAATACTGGCTTTTGAACTGTGCACTGATAACAAGCTGAGAGGTCTTTAGCCCAGAGGACACAGTCTCCAAGATTTCCAAAAAGAATTTCAAATTTTGATTTGTAAGACCACAGGATACTTTTCCACTTTGCCTCAATCCATTTTAAGTGAGCTACGGCCCAGAGAAGTTGGCAGCATTTCTAGATCCTATTTATATATCATTTCCTCTTCAGAATCATTTAATGCAGTGCTGCCTGAGGGCCCAAAGATCATAGCCAGCCAATACTGTTTTTTGGCCTTGTCCCTTGCATACAGACATTTCTCCAGTTTCTCTGACACTTTTATTATTACTATGTTCTGTAGATTATGAGAAGCAAAAGTTCTTTGCTATTTTATGTTGAGAAACATTTTTCTTGACTTTTTTTGCACTATTTGCTCGTGCAATCTTTCACAGAGTGGTGAACCCCTCCTCATATTTACCTCTAAAAGACTCTCTGGGATTCTCTTTTTATACCCAATCATGGTACCCACTCGTTGCCAATAAACCACCAGCTGTTTTATTATTATTATTTTTTATCATTACGCAACTTTACAAGCCTTTTGTTGCCCCCATCCAAACTGTTTTGGAATGTGTCGATGACATTGAATTCAAAATGGGCATATATTTTTCAACAGTTTCCACATTTGAAATGTTGTCTTTGTAATTTTTTTTTTTCAGTGAAACATAGGGTTTAAATAATTTGCACATCATTGCATTTTGTTTTTATTTACATTTTACGCAGCTTCGCACCTTTTGTGGAAATGGGGTTGTAAATAATGATAAAGTTATTCTGTCCAAAACGTATTCAGACATTACCACACAAAGTCAATTAAGTGTAAACCAAACAACACACATCCTTGTTTATTATTAACTGAAAACATATTAATAATAACATTCTGATCTGCCTACAGGGGATATTTGAATTTTGAAACCAATCAACAAATAATGCTCAATCATTTCATGAAAGGAACAAGTAGATCCTCAACTGGCATCAAACGGATTTGATTACAACTTTTAGAAAAAAAATTCTATTTGAAGGTTTTCTTGATATTCAATGATTGAAAAAAGGCAGTTTTAAACTGCCTCAGATGGAGGCACTGCACTTGTATTGCATACTACAACGTTAGTTATACATAAAAATAACAGTGGCAGAAACCACGTAATCACGTCTAACCAAGATTATAGTTTGAGGGAATAGTTTGATGATTTAGACATCAAGCTTATTGCTGAGGTAAAGTATTTATTAGCTACATTTGCCTGTACTGCAAAAGCAAATATTTGTTTTTGTTGAACCACCTCATGTGAAAGAGGAGCACTGAGTGAACATCTAAATGTTTTAGCCAAACTACTGCTTCAAGCATCCCATTTAAAAAACATGAGTTTGTGTTTTTATAGGAATTAAAATATGGGGCAGTCTTGACCTTTGCTATACCATTACATTAGAGCACTCAGGCTTCTCCAAGTCCTCTCAGGTGTGTTATACTAATAAGTAACTTTATTAGACAAGCTTTGCCGCAACACAGCAATATGCTTCAGTGACATTTGCTGAGTTAATATGTGCAAATGATTACATTACATTAAAAAGGAATATGCTTAATGTGTCATTTGTTATACATTCATTGTTAATGTGTCCACATTTAGCTGATTGCATTCATCCAATGGATTACTGGATAGGAAAGGGTAGTATAGTTAGGCGAGCCAGCAGTGATCAGCTGTTTCACTTCTGAAGAGCTTTGTGACATAGTTCTCCTTGCTTCCAATGACTTTGACACATACTTCAACATGGGAAAGGTTCATGAGGATATGTAAAGGCAGTCAGAGGGTGCAGGAACGGCTTTGAGGCTGAATCCCACTTCAATTTCTATTGGACAGATGTCATTAAGCCATTTGTAAGCTATGTAGTGCACTACAAAGGACGTATGGAGCTGTTTGAGATTCAGCCTTCAATCAGGGCCCAGAATTTGGACTCAACAGGCTTTGTTTTCATTTGAGACATGATAAATGACATGCTGTTGCTTAATATGTTGTACTAAATTATATTCCAGACACTGTCTGTGGTGAGCACAGGTTGTACATCATGCACTGTTTGTCAAAACATGAAATTAGACACTTTTTTTTAAAATGCAGCCATGCCTTAATGATTGACCACACTATACTCTATATGTGTCAAAATATGAATTTAGATGCTTTTTGATATGCAAATGTGTTTATTGGTTGTATTCTCTACAGGAAAAGTGTTTTATATTGAAGTTTTAGATTTATTATCTTATTTAATCTTCTTTAATCTTTACTAACCTTGTTCAGGAACAGCTAGCAATTACTCAACAACTACTTTAAAAGATTCAACTACTATGAAGCTATGAAATCAAGGCACATATCAATGTTTGTATCTCTTAATTGGGACTTCAATGTGTCATTATTCTCTAGTAATAGCTGAATAATATGTTTTAATTTAATAACTGAATGATAACAGTGTAGCAACTGTTGTATTGCGTTTTGTTTTCAATGTTTTTATCTTATTAAGCATTTGTTTTAAAACTACCCATATAAGACTCACACTGCCTTCCCCATGACTACCTCATATATATATATATATATATATATATATATATACTGCTCAAAAAAATAAAGGGAACACTTAAACAACACAATATAACTCCAAGTAAATCAAATTTCTGTGAAATCAAACTGTCCACTTAGGAAGCAACACTGATTGACAATCAATTTCACAGCTGTTGCGCAAATGGAATAGACAACAGGTGGACATTATTGGCAATTAGCAAGACACACTCAATAAAGGAGTGGTTCTGCAGGTGGGGACCACAGACCACTTCTCAGTACCTTTCTGCTTTCTGGCTGATGTTTTGGTCACTTGTGAATGTTGGTGGTGCTTTCACACTTGTGGTAGCATGAGACGGACTCTACAACCCACACAAGTGGCTCAGGTAGTGCAGCTCATCCAGGACGGCACATCAATGCGAGCTGTGGCAAGAAGGTTTGCTGTGTCTGTCAACGTAGTGTCCAGAGGCTGGAGGCGCTACCAGGAGACAGGCCAGTACACCAGGAGCCGTGGAGGAGGGCAACAACCCAGCAGCAGGACCGCTACCTCCGCCTTTGTGCAAGGAGGAACAGGAGGAGCACTGCCAGAGTCCTGCAAAATGATCTCCAGCAGGCCACAAATGTGCATGTGTCTGCACAAACAGTTAGAAACCGACTCCATGAGGATGGTATGAGGGCCCGACGTCCACAGATGGGGGTTGTGCTCACAGCCCAACACCCTGCAGGAGGCTTGGCATTTGCCAGAGAACGCCAGGATTGGCAAATTCGCCACTGGCGCCCTGTGCTCTTCACAGATGAAAGCAGGTTCACACTGAGCACATGTGACAGACATGGCAGAGTCTGGAGATGCCTTGGAGAGTGATCTGCTGCCTGCAACATCCTTCAGCATGACTGGTTTGGCAGTGGGTCAGTAATGGTGTGGGGTGGCATTTCTTTGGAGGGCCGCACAGCCCTCCATGTGCTCACCAGTGGTAGCCTGACTGCCATTAGGTACCGAGATGAGATCCTCAGCCCCCTTGTGAGACCATATGCTGGTGTGGTTGGCCCTGGGTTCCTTCTAATGCAGGACAATGCTAGACCTCATGTGGCTGGAGTGTGTCAGCAGTTCCTGCAAGATGAAGGCATTGAAGCTATGGACTGGCCCGCCCGTTCCCCAGACCTGAATCCGATTGAGCACATCTGGGAAATCATGTCTCGCTCCATCCACCAACAGACTGTCCAGGAGTTGGCGGATGCTTTAGTCCAGGTCTGGGAGGAGATCCCTCAGGAGACCATCCGCCACCCGATCAGGAGCATGCCCAGGCGTTGTAGGGAGGTCATACAGGCACGTGGAGGCCACACACAATACTGAGCCTCATTTTGACTTGTTTTAAGGACATTACATCAAAGTTGGATCAGCCTGTAGTGTGTTTTTCCACTTTAATTTTGTGTGTGACTCCAAATCCAAGCCTCCATTGGTTAATAAATTTGATTTCCATTGATGAGTTTTGTGTGATTTTGTTGTCGGCACATTCAACTTTGTACAGAACAAAGTATTCAATGAGAATATTTCATTCATTCAGATCTAGGATGTGTTATTTGAGTGTTCCCTTTATTTTTTTGAGCAGTGTATATGTATATATATATATATATATATATATATATATATATATATATATATATATATATATATATATATATCACAACACATACATTTCAATAGATTTCTGCAAACCTTTCAAGCAAATCTTTCATGGAGTAAACTATCTTTGCTACATAGATCATAGATTTCAGTTTTAAGCATCAAAACCTCATTATATACATTTATGCAGTAGTTAACCATTGCATTTGGTCTTTTGGTAACACTTGCTTTAAAGCCCATATTGATAAGCCATCATAAATATGCTTATAGCTTGGATATGATGACTTGGCTGGGACTTTAAGCAATGTGACTCCTGTTGATTAAAAAAAAATCTTATGATTAATAATTATTCATAAACATCTCGCAGTAGGCCATCTAAGATAATTTTCTCCAAAGAAAATTGACATCTTACATAAAAGACATCATTGGAGGTCAGTCTCGCCAACTACAAATTATTTGTTCATAATCCTAATATGAAAGCCTCACAATTACAATTTGGAAAGTTGCCACAAATCTACATGTCAAAATGAATAATATTACATGTTTTGCTATTATTGACACATTTAATGTTACAACACAACTTGATGACTTTCTAAATGACTGAATAAGCCATACCTCGGTCTTCTAAAGTTAATTAGATACAAAATTTTAAGCCCTTTTTACAGTAGCCATACTATTAATTAGGTTTCGAAGAGGTATCCAAGTTGAACTATGTATTTTCTACAGTAATGTTAATGAAATATATTTAGATGAAACTTTGTATTTACAAAATATGACATGAATTGCATTTTCATTTGCATAAGCACACTGTAAAAAGTGGCTCATCAGATCTACTAAAAATTACATCATATGATAAGTAAATTAGCTACTTTTATTCAACATAAATACATACTTTAAATGAACAATTCTTTCAATCAATGAAGTTTTTTAAGTTGTATAAAACTAGTTCAATTGCTTGTTACCACACAAGGTAATTTTTAAGTAGATCTGATGAGCCACTTTTTACAGTGCATGTACGCAAGTCTACATTATTAAAAGTGGTTTTATTGTATTTACATGCAGTTTTTATTGTGACAGTTGTATAACTATTTTGTGATAATGAGTAAGCTGCAGTTGTACTTACAATTTATCTCCCCATGGCCATCCTTGTTAAGAGGTGTGGATTGTTTTCACAATAAGGGGTTCTCACTTCTCCCTTTC
This sequence comes from Pygocentrus nattereri, assembly GCF_015220715.1. NCBI lineage: Eukaryota > Metazoa > Chordata > Actinopteri > Characiformes > Serrasalmidae > Pygocentrus > Pygocentrus nattereri. The sequence continues at coordinate 16,715,473 of NC_051217.1, forward strand.
CATCCCTCATTGCTCACTAGCAGCCCAACAAAGAGACATAATCTTTCACACTAGTCAAGCTGCTAACAGTTACGAGAAGGTTCATTTAGATTACACTGACTAAAATATTTGTTTGGCTAGTGGAATGGCCATTAGAATGCCAGCAAAACAAAGTTGAAATATAACATTTTAGGATAAAATTCCATGACTAATTGCAAGACTCCACGTTTTTTTGTTCAGTCTTAATTACTTTCATTGCTTTAATACATACTATGATGGGACAGGCCAGCTAATTGACTAACTCAACTGTGGGGCTGAGTTGGCAACCTTGTCCAGCAAGGACAGGAAAGGATAGCCACTGGGGGTTGATCACACAGCACTTAGAAATGTGGAGGTCAGAAAAGTGCCCTGAGCCCCTGAAGTGCTCTAACTATTCATATGCCTGGATTAGCACTAACCTGACTGTGCAAGAGGGAGTATATTTTAATCTCAGTTTGCATCCACACATATGAACCTTACTGCAGAAACTCATGACCTTAGTCTCTCTTCCTCTTCAGTGGGCCCTGTTCACTAGTCTATGATGGGGGTCTTTAAATCCCTCTGCTAGCATCTTGGTAAGAGTGCCCTGCAGGGACATGTGATACTAATGAATTCTCAGTAGCTTCCAGTACTGGAGCATAATGTTATGCCCAATCCTCATTTGAACCCCCTTGATTTTTCCTTCCTTTCTATTTTTTTCTCCCTCTGCCTACAGAGTGAGGCTGAGTTGTCGCTGGAGGCGTCTGGTGGGTAATTCAGAGCTTGGGCCTGGTTTGATCTGGGAGACTGAGAAGCAGAAGCAGAAAGCTTGTTCTTAGCTTTCCAGGCCTGACACATGCACAGAGAGAGCTGAATTGTGAATTGTGTGCCCATAGATCTGAAAGTGTTTTCTTTGTATGTCCCCCCCCAACTGTGCCTCCATTGTCATTTAAACAACACATTTAAACAAAATTGACATGTCCTTACTTCCTTCACTTCCATGCCCTAAAGAGTTTTGCTTAAAGGAGACTTCCACTGATTTATCAGAATGTCTGCCTAATTCAATTGCTGAGATGCAAAGAAAGTATTTTACCATTACCTCACATTGTAATGTGAGATTCGTCATTGTAGAGAATCTTATGGACTTTGATTTCTTTACAGTGATGACAGGAATTTTGGTAAAGCAGGAATTTTGGTAAGGCTGAAAAAAGGTTTTCTTTGGTGACTGTTTTGCCTTGCAAAATCTGCTTAAACCTCTCTGTGAGGAATGGATTTAAAATATACATTTCAGGCCAAAACCGTACTTCAAAACTATCATAAAACAATGTCTCAGACACCAGGCAGTGTATTTCTAAGCATTTCATGTAAGATTATTTATTTATTTATTTATTTATTGTGTGTGAGAGAGCCTTCAGCATTAAACACCAGACATCCATTTCCTACCACCACCACTGCGAACAATTTTGACTTTGACTTCTCCATTTCACATCAAACCTCTCTGCATGGCTTTGTTTACAGCTGAAAGATTTTTAAGATTTTTATTCCTCAAGTAATGAGCTTAAGCCCCACAAAGAAGCAAGTATTTTAAGTACTACTACTACTACTACTACTACTACTGCTCCTACTCCTAATAATAATAATAACAATAATAAACTTCATTTTTATAGCACTTTTCAAGCTGGTGGCAGCTGAAAGTGCTTTATAAACAGGTGAAAAAGCTTAACAGTGATAGAAATGATGAGTATTCATTTAAAATCATAAGAAAATGAAAAAGATAAAAGCCACAAGACATAGAGTTTTGATTACATGCTAAGGTAGAGATACATTTTTAGATGCTGCATAAATGTGTGCACTGAGCTTGACTGTCTAATAAAAGGTGAAACTCCACAGTTCCACAGTGTAGAAGTATAATAACCAAGATTTTCTCCATGTTTTCTGTATTTCATGGAAGGTATTTGCAGAAGGCCAATATCTGCAGATCTAAAGATGTGCAAGAAAATAAACAGACAAAATATTTGTTTATGTAGTAGATTGGTTTCTTGCACTGTATAGGTTACAGTCAATGGGGAACCTTTAAGGCTTTCTAGGCTTTTAGTGAAGGCCCAATTCTTTCCAGGGAAGTTATATATATGTGATAATCTTTATGTAATTTTTTATATGGAATTATCTTGCTTGTTTCATGAATACTTTGCAAGTATGGTAGTAATACTCAAAGGTTTGTGTGGGAAATCGTCCAATCAGGTTTCTTTCCCGTGATATCTAGACAGATGCAGCTTAGTGAGCTCTCCTATTGGTTAGAATTTTAGGAACTGAAAAGACCCACATGTTTAGAAGTAATCATGTTTTTTCACAAAAAACACACTTTTTTTTTTTAAGGGAAATGCGGACCAACGAACCAAAGTAACCATCGACATAATTAAGAACTGGTAGTGGAAAAAACTAATTATGTCTTGATTTTCAGTGGATGTGACCAATTTGTGGGAGGAGAAAGTTTCACAAGGTCTTCTGAAAGATAGTATCTAGTGAATACTAATGCAAGCAAAACCAGGTTTCAGTCAGCGTGTTAGAAATGCTATAAGGTCATTACTGAAAGAGTTCAAATGTGTGTTAATATACCTGTTTCAAGCTTCAACTAAAAATATGGACTGACTATTACAAGCTTTAAATGTCCATGTCTATTTTAGGACAGTCAGAAAATGTTCACGCACACGGACAACAGCTTAGTGCTACCATGCTATTAGAAATCTAAATAGGGATGGTAACATAAATTAGCATAATCAAAAAGCTGGCATTTTCACTGTTTTGTGTTTTTTGAGTTTTGAGTCTTATGGTTAAAACTGGAGGCCCAACTGTAACATAGTTTACCAATGATTACTGTTAGGAATGGACAAATAGCTAAGACCAGTTAGCAGCCTTCTTGAAGCCTGAACTGTGTCTTTAATGTTTGCCATTTTTAACTGTCCAGGCTTTTGAATAAGTAGCACTAGCCTCCTTTGGTGGGCACAAAAATAACTATGAACTGCTAAGTGATTGAGATAGTGGAAACCTTCCGCCATTGTTTCTGAGCAGTAATTACAAACAGATCATCTTTTTCCCCCACAGCTGAGCGATAAGCCAGGCGAACGTGTGGGAGGAAGCCGCATTACATAAAGACAGTTTGTTTTTGGGCGTTTTATGGGGGAAGTTAGCAGTGAGTGAGAGTAGCAGGGTTTGCTGTGGACAGATAAGAGCAGCCACCGTGTACTGATTAAGGAGGCAGCACGGCGCAAGCTCCGCTTTATCTCCACACATTCTGAAGTCAAAAATGAGGCTTTGGGACAGGACCCTGAGGAATACTGCTATGTCTCCTGCATTAAAGAGAATGCCCCAGCAAAGCAAGGCGAGAAATAAATAAATAAATGTCATTTTTCAAATGATTCAGAGCTAATTCAAGGTTTCTGGACCGCGTGGGTAATCTTACCTTGAATAATGTGTCTATAGAAATGACCTAGGACTTAAGCATTTGGATTCTGCAGTCGCTGAGGAGGAGAAAAGAAAATTATCTCGGATTTTTATCCTGAGACTGTTTTTGTAGACGCGAGCTTTTTCTGTATTGAAGATGTGGAGTCTGACTTTGTGATTGTGTCATATATAAAGTGCTCTAAAAAGGTCTCCCAAGTCAAGAACTGCACTAATTGCTCAGCCAAAAGTAACCAAAAGTTCCAAATGTGCTCACTTTTCTGCCACATGCCAAGGGCGCTATAACAAGGGAGCGAGTTGTGATGGACGGAGCAGGATGCCATCACTCCTGTAAATGAAAGAATTAGAAGTGTCAAGAAACGTGACACCACCAGCCTTCATCTAAAATATAACTGGAAGCAGGGGCATGCTGGGTGATAATTGCAGTTTGTCATTTTAAAATTTACATGAGGGATTTTTGTTCCCATCTCAGGTACATGCTGATCTCACGCCTTCCAAATCAGATGCTCCCCCACCAGTTCCGAAACCAGGGAGAGGAAATATACTAGCAATTAAAAAGAACTGCATGTAAAATCATAAAACGAGACCACTGTCTTTATTTGCTTGCATGCATGTGGTTAAGCCTAGCATGGTCACTAGGGACTTTGTTCGCATTGAGTTGGTAGGATGTGCTCTATGTTCAATAGCTATAGATCAGGTGTCCAATCTTATATGCAAACAGCTTGTGTAGCTTTATGTTTTAGCCCCTTTGGCCAGAACCCTTAATGGGTGCAGACTTCTATTGCAGGCTTCTGTATGTATAGTATGTATAACTCACCATGTTAATTAATTGTTTTCAAGTAATTACTGAAAAAGAAACCTTAGGATGTAAAAAGCCTGGGAACACACCTTATACAACTCATCAACTGACCTACCCATGCTCTGATCACAAATGCATTCTTTTATGGCAACCGTTGCTAAGTTTTACAGAATGCTTAGATTTGTTATACAACATTGAGCTGCACTAATGAACTGGACTATGCTGTAATGACTGAACATAGGCAGGCTGGAAAGACAATGAATTTTCCTCACACATTCTACCTTAAAAGTGTGACCTTTACATTCCTAGAAAATAAGAATTATTTAAACAAATGAACAGCGCACTACAAATTTCAGCATCATTTTTTCATTACGATGAATGTTCTGTAGAACCAAAGCCAGTTCCTATATGCCCTATATATGCTCCAGGCCCTATATGCTCACTATGCACAGTGTGTAGGGCCCAGCAAATTATGTGAGGTCCCTGCAAGCCCCTCATGTCAAGGATGGGAGGAAAAATAAATCAATTAAAAACACTGTGAGAGTGAATTGTGAAAACCACAATCAGGTAAACTTATGCGGTCTCCTTTTTGAGTCTGATGTCAACAAATATATCAAAAACGAAAGTGACATACAACTATTTATTACATACAATGATTACCAACGGGGAACAGTGTTTACAAAGGGCACCATGTCACGTGTAAACGTGTTCATAGGCGCATGCACAAAATGAAGCGGACGCCTTGCAGCAGCAGCCTCTGTGAGTCCATACCAGTCCAGTCCAGTCCAGAGCATATATGTAGGAGTGATGGCACACTCCTCACATTCATCATTTTAAAACAAGACAATAATTATCTAGTCTCTCAGTCAAGGTTTGATTACAACGCTGGACTAATGCAAAGTGGAAAGCAATGTGGAAAGCAATGGATTGAAATTGATTATTGATAAAATATTAAGTTTAAAATGTTGATTAGCTGGGCATACTTGCCATGTGGATGCCTATATCGCAGGAAAAAAAAAACTATCAAATATTTAGCCAAGCTATAGTATAATACTATTTTAGGAATTTAGGAGGGCCAGTTTGAATTGCCTTAATACAGCTGATAAAATTAATAACAGTATTATCTACAATTCTTCAGGTGCTATGCTTAAGTTTGTCAGTAGAAGAGTAAATATTGATTGATTGATAAATATTGTTTGTTTATACCTCATTCTTTAGTTACTTATACATTTCTAAGAGAATACTATTAATTATGCTCAAAAGCCATTTGATAGTCTTCCTTACGAGGAGAAAGTTACACCTAAGATTGATTTGGTGCAAAAAGTAGGGAAAGGTAACAGGTCTTTTCAGCTCTCCAGGTATGACAGAGTTAGCTGGATGACTGGATGTTGGCCATGCCTCTTGATGAAATCATCTCAGGGATCATGTCTTGTCTGGTCAAAATTGGGTTTTGGGGATCTGTCTAAGGCCATTTTCTTGAAAAGGAATGGAGGGCAGAATTTGTGCACAAATAAATTGACAAATTTTGATATAAGCCAACAACAAATCATTGCCGCATAATTTCTTTTTAGCAGTCATGTGACATCGTCTCCTTGAGACATGGCACGATTTAGTAGTACTGTATCCAAAAACGGTATTTATAATGATAGATATATATAATGATAAAACAAATACATGTGGTGCAAAACATTTTAATTTTTAATTTAATCAAATATACTGATAATAATGATATGGAGATATTACACTAACAACAACAATCAGTATATTATTTATTTATATATTTACAGAGTTAGGGAGAGAAAGACAGATGTTACTAGTAGTTACTGGATGCACCACAGAGCTGCTGCACAGTGTTTCTCTGTGAATTAACATTATAAATGTTGACTTATGGTCCTGCTAATTGCTGGCAAGAAGGAGGGGTGATGTCCTAAGGATCCTGAAATCTCAGTCATGCTAGTGTTAAAACACATTTCCTCTATGTAGATTATTCCTTCTGGTCCTTACTTCAGCAGTTCTCAAACTTTTTAGTAGATAGTACCTACTTGTCCCCTACTCACCTCCCTCCTCAGTCCCATTAAAGTCTCCCCATCCCCTCCATACCTGTCCTTAATTTCACTTACTGAATGAGGAACATGTCATCAGAAACCTTGTCCATTTTGCTTACTTTCTCCACTGTTATTTCAGATTTAGCATGGCACTGTTCAGTGACATTATGGATAACTCTTTAAGCGTGTCCTGGTTCTCCATGAACGTGATTGATTGCTGTATATTTTCCATTTACAATTTAGATGTGGCCTAAAGTTTTAGATATGGCCAATGCAGATTCAATAAACTGAGAAAAGTAAAAATGATTAAGTAGAGACATAACTTGTGAATTTTTTCTGCAGACCTTTTAGTGCTCAGGGGACCTTTTTAAATGAGACCAGTGCAGTGCGAGTGTGGGAAGCAACGTAACATCTGTGATTTATCTGTCGAAGCAACTAATCAAGCTAATATAAAACTGATCGATACAGATCTCTCGTGCTGAAGAAGAGGGAGTTCCAACCTAGCCTAAACAGACTGGACTCGATTTCCATTTAGGAACACCTCTGTGAGCTTTATATTGTGTGCATACAGATTTTGTTCTGAGACAGATGTTTTTGAAATGTTTGTGCTAGTTAGTTCCTAGGTTTTCAAATAACATCAGTCAATCATAATTTTAATTAGGTATAACTTATTGTGTCTTGTTCCATATTTGTGTCTTTTTCAACAGAAAGGATAGGGACATATCTTGAAATTAATATTTAGTGTGAATGTTGGCTATTTCTTTGTGTTCTTAGTGTACTATTAAAGGACTATTGGGTTTTGCCCTGGACTCCCCAGTTAGTACAGAAGTGTATGGATTTTAGAGAGCAAAGTAGAAGTAAAGTAATTCAATTACAGTAAGAGAGAAGTAGTAAGTCTTTTGTATTACATTGACTTTTTTTCTGGGTGACTGCCCCAACACTGTCTCCTGCTCCGTTAGCCACACCTGCACATAATTGGACGAGCCTGACTCAACTGCTCACTCTTATGTTTATTCTTATTTTGTTGCCAATAATCACTAAAAAAAGCAGAGGGAGCATTAAGGGGGCTTTTTGTTGTGTATTAGTGGCAGTTGGGGAAACATTGATATGTATTGGGTAGACTAGTGTGTTGAGTGAGGTGAAAGATTTTCTGCAGTATTGTCTTGCAGGGCTTGAGCACTGAGTTTGAATCCTAATGAGATTCCTGTGGACTATGGAGGAAGGCAAGACGATAGAAATTAGAAAAAATTCCTGATATTTCATCCCAGCATTTGAAGAAAAGGACCAGTCTACTTTCTGTCATGTGCGCACACACACACACACACACACACACACACACACACACACACACACACACACACACACAAAATCAGCGTCCCACAGTTGCTCACATTCCAGCTTCATTAGAGTGCTGTGGCTTCCTTCCCCTCTTCCTCTCTTCATTTTCATCAAAACATTGCAGATGAGGTCCTGAGCCCAATTAATCACACTGCACTGCTTCCACACATGCACCCCCACCAAACCCCCCACCATTAATCAACCAGCCCACCATGCGCGCTAACGCCCCTTCACCCAGCCCGGCAGCTCTGTCAGCCAACATCAACACACGAGCCTACACACATTCACTTGAGATGTCTGTCACATGCTCAAATGTTCATATTCCCCCTCTGTCTCTCTCTCTCTCTCTCTTTATCTCTAACCTGACTGCACTGCAGAACCGTACACATTTCTCTTAATCATCAGTTAAAAAATAATAAAATCTGTGAAACGACAGAATGGTCGTGTGTGTTTTGTTCTACTGCTCAGGAAAAGAAATGAAATATCTGGATCAAACTAAGGCCACTGTTTAACTTTTTGCAAGACCTATTTGCTGCATATTCAATCAAAATCACAGACTTTCTTTACTTCACATGCTTCAGCAGTATGTAGAGAAAAAAACATCAGGTACATTGAAGATGACCACTCCAATTGAACAGCCACAAGGTTGTGTCTCTCCTTCTTGGACAGTTAGGAGTGATTAAAGACCAGTGAAAATTATTTTCCACATTAATCATGCTGCATACTATTAGTTCAGGGGTCAGCAACTGTTAAGAAGAGCCATTTTGTCCTTAACAAAAATTAAACCATTTTGAGAGCCACAACATTTTATGTTGGCTTTATTTAAGTAACATTTTACCATATTATCTGAAAACGTCTTAATATGTGCTAGCTAATGTCTTAGTATAGACTAATAAATACAAACAAAAGGCTTACTTTGCTCTGCTTTGAGGCCAACTATAACCACTTTTCTCTCATCTCTGGCAGGAAACTTTTCTGCAAAAGTGGAATAGTTTCTTGTAAAATGTTTGACTCTTTACAAGGCTGAAGTCAGCTTTTCGTTCACCAGCTTCTTGTTTGAATTCTCCCTTTAAATGGAGCCTGAGGCACTAGAATGCAACTGCTGCACCATTTCAGGTGGAACAAGAAAATTTAAACAAAAAGCTGGCGAACAAGAAGCTGAATGCAGCTTGCCGACTTTTTTAATGTTTCTCATTGCATATAAAATGTATCAGGTAACCAGCTGGAGTGCTTATAAATGCAATCTGTTCGTTTTCAAATTATTGATGTTTGTCTTAAATCTTTCTCTTTGTCTTTTCATTAGTTACTAGCTAGGCAAGATTCTTGTCTGTGTTGCTATGGTGGCCGTCAGTCTGCATGCCAACCTTCACGGTTAAAGTGTGAATTAACAGGTATACATTAAGTCCAGCATTTCAGACCTTTTATTGTTAAAACTATGTTGGAACGATCAGCAGATCTTTCTCCTACTGCAAAGGAGGGTTATTTTGTTTTTACCAGAAAATCTAATACTGCTGTGGAGCCACAACAGGGCAGCAAGTTAAATGAGCCGCATGTTGCTGACCCCTGTACTAGTTCCTTTAAATTGCATTAATAAAACTTGCACATTCTACACTGCATCACTTTATTGTATTGCCACTCTTCAAATTAGTGTTAGCTTATAGTCATTATTATGCTACTCTTTGGCATCTCCTTTCTGCAGTCATTAATAATCTAATGAAGTGTTTTGAATGTCTTACTATTTTGCATCTATTATGCTCTCTTTCATTTGATTGTTTACCTCTTTTTTTATTGTTGACTTACAAACCAGGGGGGTCTTCCACAAAGCAAGCTTTCTTAGCCAGATAACTTAAGCCCAAAGATGAGGACTGTCCAATGAGAATGTCCCTCAGCTTTTGTCCAATTAGACAGGCTTGACCTTGGGCTTAAATTATCTAGCTAAACTGAGAAATCATGCTATGTGTTATACCCACCAGGGCTCTGTCTTACAAAGCAACAGAGACAGAGTCCCTGATTAAATTTCAGCTTCACAAAACTCTACAAATGGAATGGCAGTTAACTCATTTTATGAAGACGGTTGACAGTTTTCTCTGTCAACTCAGGTTTAGATACTCAAGCTATGATTAATCCTTGTGCGCATGCACATGAAAGCATGCTGATTCTCAGCATGTGAAACATGAAGAGGGAGTCAAGCAGCTTATTTTTCAAAAAAAGAAAGAAGAAATTTGAATAAACATGTGAAAAATCTATGCTGTCTCAACTACTACTCTCTTACTATATTTGCAGTAACAACTGCTTTATATTCATAGTCTTTACAGAGTAGGATTTGCTTCCTCTGCTAGAAGAAGCATGTTCTTAACATGATTGATGCCACATACATTCCAACATCCCTGAATGCTCAGAATCTTGCTATGATTGGTCCAGGATCCTGTTATGGTATCAGAAATCTTAGCCTGCCCTAGGTTAAAAAGGAAAAAGGAATCACATGACACATATGTACAAAGTAATCATGTATAACAGTAAACTGTGCTGGAAATTGGAATATTAATTGTTTTATATTCTTAGTTTTGATCTAGTATGACTTGTTTTTTCCAGTAGAAAAGCAATTTTCATGGTATTGACCCCTCAAACAGCCCAAAGGAAAAACAATATTGAAAAGAGGATGCCCAAGAGCTGTTTGGGATGCCAAGCATAACTAGTCCTGGAGCAGGTCAGGCATGTAGCAAAAGTTGCCATCCACCATTCATAGACAGAAAATCTAGCATAGTTCCACCTAAGCTTAGTTAGTTGGCTAAGTCAGGAATCCTGTTTGGTGAAACAGACTGTTGTTCTTAATATAGATTACAACAGTGTTGTTTGGCGACCTTGTATCTTGAATGAAGTTAACATTATTGGTATTTTCTGCAAAAAGAGCAAAAAAATCAAATACTATAATGAAATAAAGCCAAATAATTCATGCCAAAAATAATCTGACCCCTGAAGACAATAAAAAGCCAAACGTAGTTTAGGAAAGAAACAGCTAAAGCACTGAAAAAGAACAGTCTGTATTGTCCAGCTTAGTGTGATGTGTTTTACAGTTGTCTTTTCTTCAGATCCCCTAGTGCTCCTTCTCTGCTTCAGTGTGGAATGAATAAGAGCCGGCCACATAAACGGTCAGGAGAGAGGCTGCCCGTTTTGAGGGACATGGTGTCATTTCTGCTCAGCTTTGTGCCAATTGCATGTGACAGGGCTTTTAACACCAGTGCTGCTCTGTTGTTCTACAGGCCGATAAAGCCACCGCTCGGGCACAGAGAAAGAGAGCAAGAGAGGGAGATAGAGAGAGAGAGGCAGTGAGGAGAGAGTGCTGAAGCTGCCTTCTCTGTCTCCATATCTCATTCAAGCGCTCCCTAAAACCTCCTCAAAATGGATCCAATTATGGAGCAGGGCTCGAAGTGCTGCTTGTAGAAGTCAATGTAATCGTGTAACCCTAATTTTCCTCAGCGCTGCTGCACTGACACTGGCCTGTCATTGGTGCTAAACCTCGTCTCTTCCCTCTGATGCCAAAATAAGGTCTTCTTCTGGGGGCCCAAATGCAGGGAGTGAAAATTACAAAAGGAAAGCACAAGGGACCCAATCACCAGGAGAAACTCATTACAGCAGAAGCTTTTGCATTCAACTTTTACTGCTTCATGTGCCTCTCTGAACCGGGGAAGATCTCATGCTCTGAAATGAACCCCTGTATGCGAGGGTATTTTGCCAACAGGAGCTTCCCAGCACTTACATCTAACATAAAGAGATCTATAAACTACAGCTTTAATCAGGCCTGAAACAGTGAACTTAAATAGAGTTAAGAATCCAAACCTGACTGTAGCCCAACACATTTCTGTCCAAACTCGACAGAATACCAAAAAACTTGGACAAACCCTGACCATAGCATGAAAAAACTCTGTCAGACCCTGAGTGTAGCCCACCAAAATTCTGCCTTAAGCCAATTACAGAGTGAAAAAAAATGTTCAAAAAACAACTACAGGCAGATAAAATTCTGTCTGAACCCAACTGAAGCCCAACAAAATCCTACTCCACTCTTTAGCTTGACAAATTCTATCATAATCATAATGTAACCTGACAAAAGTTGGTCTTAACCCAACTGGTTTTTTAATCACTCCACAGAATATATTTCCACTGCGCATGAGTCCAGTGATGGCATGCTTTACATCACTTCCCCCAAATGCTTGACACTGTGCATTTTGATCTTAGGATTGTGTGTAGCTGCTTGGCCATGGAAACCTATTTTCTGAAGCTCCTAATGCACAGTTCTTTTGCCTATGTTGCTTCCAGAGGCAATTAGTAACCCTTTAATGAGTGATTCAACACTGCTTCAGTGCTTCAGCATGTGGCAGCCCCACTGAGTTTACGTGGTCTACCACTTTGTTGCTAAGCTGTTGTTGCTCTTAGGTGCTTCCATTTCACAATAATAGCAGTACAATAGCTTACAGTTTTCTAGGGCAGCACATTTTACAACCTGACATATGGCAGAGGTGGCATCCTATGAAATAAGAGGACATAATATACAAAGAAGTCAGACACTTCTGAACTCTAGCTTGCTGCAAAGCCCATCCTCCTTGGACATACTTTACACCAAGCAACACAAATACATTGTTCCCCCCTGCAGACACCACACTATTATATCACTTATATGAAGAAAGGTGATCAGGTAGAGGAGGAAAATGAGGTCAGTAGTTTACTTGGTGGCCAGTTAAACAGTCAGATTATTGTTTTACAGGTCAGTGGCTGACAGGTCTTCAAATACTCAGAATCAGAGAGCATGATAACAGCATGTGAAATGAGCCAAATTAATTAAAAATTTATAGCACTGGAGAGAGGCTGCGTGTGGTCATGCGCACTTGTTGTGAGGGCCCACACCTCTTCTGACATTCAGACCACACATGCTGTCGCTGTTTGGCTCAGCATCTGATGACTCATAAATGCTTCATTGCCTTATTTATGACTGCTTCTGATAGGACAATGACATCTGGCTGTTCTGTGTAGGCTTGTAGATTGCCTCTCCCAAAAGAGACCCTTGTTGCACATCAAAATACCAAACAACTCCTCAGACTGCATGCATTAAAACACATGGTCTGGGCTCAGTTCAACATTGTGTGAAAAATAAGCAACACATCATGCCAAGCAGATAAACAATGAGTTAAGTACTTTGCTTCTTGCCAAAAAAACATGGCAATAAGAACCATGAATTATTAACAGCTTTGTGAGCAAAAAAAAAAAAACCTTACCTTGTAGTCTTACCAGGACTTTCACCACACACAACCTTTTCTGATCATCAGACTCTTTATGTAAGAAGAAAATATGAAAGGGAACGCAGGAGGACTGGGGGTGACTACAAAATTTACTGCAGATAGCTGCAAATCTCCTGGCTTTGATCTCACCACCCATCAAAGGGATGCACACTCCAGAACGGAGATGCTGGGCCGCCTGTTCACCAGTTAATATTCCTCAAGAGAACGTCAAATAACAGTCCCCCCCCCACCCCCTCATCATTCCCTCGTCTAATCCTCATCCAAACATAGCCTGCAAACCGGCCACTTGTGCTCACATATCATCTTTGATTTCACATAAACTTCAACGTTTTATGTAATCGTTAGGTTATCTTCCTTTTATGGAGTCTATCAAGTTTGCAACATTGTACGGCTTTGCCGTAAACTCTCCAACTACTTCATGTCAGCTGCTTGGGTGATATATTTCCGCTGTGCCCGGGGTCGCTTAAAAACACGGTTTGTTTTGGCTTACCTTGCACTTCGGCATCCAGCGTTAATAAAACTGCAAATCTGCTGAACTGAATCAGCGATGCTACAGATTAGGTTGTAAAGTGATAGTTGGGGTAGAAAAGCGATTAGAGACTCCCCGTTCTGAAGGAAAGACAAAGAGCAGCTGCTTGGCTGATTGTATCAGTGGATTTTAGGCTACGCTCAGGTGTTGCTAGTGTGTTGTGTGTTGTAAAAGAATATTGTAATTTATAGGTCCAAGGATTTTTATTTGAAATCTCATTGTCATGGATTCCTCATCCTTGTTTTATACATGGTCGTTTTGATGATTAATGACACACACACACACACACACACACACACACACACACACACACACACACACACACACACACACACACACACACACGCACAAACATGCAGACACACACATCCTCTAAGCCGCTTATCCTTCTGGGTTGCGGGTGGGGGGGGACTGGAGCCTACTGGAGTCATTGGGTGGGCGGCAGGATACAACCTGGGCAGGTCTGATAAATGACACCTGTTTCTTATTTAGATCAATATGTATATACTGTATTAGGTCTCTCTGCTTAAGCAAAACCTGAACCTCATTTTTCCAATGAAGATTCCATTATGCAATTGGTAAGATTTGACTGGTTGACTGATATGAGACAAGGTGTCTGCGTAACATCTCCAAATTGCCACAGACAAAGTTCATGAAAGTTTATAGCATGAATGGTCATGTCAGCATTATGCGACAGATGCCACACTCAATGTAACAATAACAACACTCCACAAAGCTATGTGTATTCGCAGGCTTTTGTCATTCCATTCTTGTAAGCTGGATTGGAAAAGGAATATTACTGAGGGAGTTCTGTGTTCTGCCAGTTAGAGGTCATTTTCTCTACAATAATTACATTTTGGATAACGTTGCAGAATCATACCGGATTAAAATAGATCTGATAAGAGTTCACTGGTAATAAAGGAAATGCAGGAAAATGCAAAGCCCAGTCCAGAAACATGGTCTGGTTCACAAAAAGACAAAATAGTAAACAAGAAATGCCAGAAGCTCTACTAGAAGAAACAATAGCTTACAAAGTATCTAGTCTCAAGCCCAGGCTTATAAACTACACTAAGACTAGTCACATGACAAACAGAGCAGGTGAAATAGATCAGTATTTAGTGACTGGTGGATTGTGGAGGCTTTACGGGCTTGTGATCTCCCAGTGGGTTCTGGAAAGTCCTTAGGTGAGTTAAAGGGATGCATAACATCACCTACTCAGGTAACTAATTTAGCTCAACTAGGGCAGTGATTGATAGGGATAAAGTGTAAACAGGTGTGAAACGACCCTGATGTTGTTGATTGCTTAATTGCTATCTTAATTTTCATTCTGTACATCAAAAGAATAAGTCAGGTGTAAGGTAAGACGTCCTTGTTGTTCTCTCCACATTGTTGTCAGTAAATGATTAATTTATTTATATTTTCTGACACTTCTAAAATATTTTCTTTAATATCAGCCCAATCATTTCCCTTCATGCAACTATGACTCAAACATGTCTTCATCAACATCCATTTTGGCAGGATACAGCCAGTTTAGCTTCCGAGTGAAATGATGGCACCTCTATGGAATTGAAAATAGCTGGAGATTAGATTTCCTGCCTAGTCATGGGTGGCTAGTTTCACTGTCATGATGTTTTGCATGGTGCCTCCACTATTATTTACAGTTGTGATACAGCGTCAGTTTCCGTCAATTCATTCAGAAGCTCCTGTGCCTGATTCAGGCATGGAAAACTTCAAAGTAAACCCATCTGCTCAGAAAATACTTATCAAATGAAAGAGGAGCAAGTTTCTGCGAGGACCTTCACTGTTTGCCGACTGGAATTAATTTCCTCCTGCTGAGTGTAGTCTCTCACGTCAATCTTAATAGGCGCTACACGCCACCATGTCTGCCAATCAATGAAATTTTAATGAGAAAAAGGTCAACTCCTCGGCTTCCTGTGACAGTCTAAATCGTCGTTTACCAGCGTGAAGTTCAACGTCAACAATGTAGATCGTCGGAAGCAACACTTGCTATTGATCCCACCTCGATTTAGCAGATTTATTCAAATGAGCCCTCGCGCTGTAGTTGCAGGAAACAGTCATTGGCCCTCTGGTAATCATACATGTAGACAGTAATTGCTTGTTTATGCCCTGGTGGTGGATGAGTCGAGCTGAGAGACACTTGGAATTGATCCGAATGCTGAGTAATGTGAATGCAATCCAGTGCAGTTGGAGACTGGTGGACCGATGGAGCAGAGTGATGATGGTTTGATATAATCATTGCTGGATTGGATCTCAATTCTTTTTCCTTCTTCTTCTCTTGTGATGATCTAGAGAAGCTTGAGCATTATCAAGATGGACCCGAAGTCTTGTTTTGTGCTCTCTCTGTACTGTGCTGTAACTGACGCCAGCTAATTGAGGATGAGAGCTTTAGCAGCATGCCACAAATACAAAGCAATTTGAATTCAAGTCTGTTCCACCTCTGAACACTCTAAATGGCTATAAGAAATCATTACTGCTCCCAAAGACAATCCTCACATTCTTTTTTTTCAAAAATAGGGCATAGGAGCTTGATTGACACGAAACTAACGAATGTTCAGGCATTTGACGTTACATGGCCTGAGGATGGTTCCAGGCTAACATTGTCCTTGTCTAAACATTGTGTGCAGAAATGTATGACATCGGAGATTTGGGAATTTTCACTTGCAGGAAAATGTCTTTACTCCCTGTCATGGTACTTCATCTGTAAGCTATTGATGGATCTGCTTACACCATTCAGTCTTATGGGACATTTCCAAAGTGGCATGTTTCAAGTAAACGTGTATGAACTTCTATAAGTCTTTTTCTCTGTGCAGTATGATGATACCTTTTGTTTCCTTTTGATGCATGCCCCATTTAGAGTACAGTTAATGTAGCTATTATTCTAAAGATTTGTGGCCTATCAGGTTTGGGGTAATGGCCCTCTGGTAGCCTCTGTAATGGCTGTGCATTGTCATGAAATATGAAGTGAGGGGCTCATCATTAATGTATGACTGCCTTCTTTTTGCTCATAATGTTTTCTTTTTCCCGGAAGAAAGCAGTCGTTTGTAAGACGGGATCTAAAGGTCATTATTTTAGGATCTGTTTAATGGGACAACATGCTTGCTCAGGCTGACTTTGAAAGTGCTTAAGTGCTGTTAATTCCGCTCACTTCTGGAGATTGCAGTGAAAAAGGTTCAGACTTCTAGGGAATAATTATTTTAGCTTGTCAGAAATAGTCTTTTATTGTGGCTGTTTGGGCAGAAGTGGTTGTTCTCAAGAGACTGGAGTTATTTACAAACCTTGTCTGATATGTCTTTATTATAAACACCTCTTGAGCACTTGGGCAACATGCTACTGGTTACCACAAGCAAAAAAAAATAAGAAATAACCGTGTTCAAATGCACTATATTTCTACTGAACATTTAAGTTAAAAAAGTACATGAAAATGAATGGCAGTTTATAAATCGTATTTAAACAACTGAAAGTTGTAGCTGATATTTATACAGGAGAAAACACCCTTGACTCAAATGATAATTGCTTGGTAAAACACATTAAAATTAATAGCCTTTTTAAATTTTTTTTGTTTCTGGCACCAAGTTTAGCAAACATGTCTAATGTGAAATAGCCTGCTAGTACAGCTGAAGTGCTAATTTTAATTCAGTTTGAAAAAAAAAACATTGAAAAATTATATGCTATGTTGACATAATTCAGGTTTAAAATGTACAACAACCTTTTCTGGGGAGAATACATTTACTACTACTATATACTTTGATGAGTGGCAAGTCTCCAGTGACCCAGAAGGATAAATAGTTTAGAAAGTGTGTATGTATTTTGTAATTATCTGTGGCTGAAGGTCTGTATACACTGGCATGTCATTTTGCTAGACTTCCTTTATCTTATTTTTCGCAGATTTCATATATTTCGTGTTATTTTTGAATGCTGATTGTGTTTTGGAACAGGTTGGTATTGATTGGGTTCGGTTTATCTTGTGCTGTTGATCTCTAGGTCGATGTGCTTGATGTCAATAATTTGTGTTGTCTTGCCATTTTGTCGTAATTTTATTGTGTGCACCTCATAGAACTCACTTGTAACTCACTCACGTACATTTAGCAGTCTGAAAGTTCTCCACAAGAGGGAGATATTAGCGCTCAAGTAGCTTTTGTGTGCATTATTACCATTGAAGAACATGAATAATTAATTATATGGAAACATTTAAGGTCATGACGTGAGAAATATTAAGTTTCAAAAAAGCAGCAGAGGTGCTGTGCAACAGTGGAACTTAGCATTAGTGACACTGTGTGGATAGGGCAAGGCAGCAGATTCTGATGTAATACAGCATCGCTCTGTTAGAGTGATGAAATCAGCACCACCTTCCCTGTTGGCAAAGCCACGCTACCCCACTGTTGATACCTCTGTTATAGACACACAGATTACAAATGTTGGTACACTATATGCATCTTTCTAAGACACATCACCCACCCATAATGACTAAATACATCGATCAAGAAGAACACATAAGTCAAAATCACTGAATTACCCTTTGTGCAAAGGGTGGGATCATACCTCATTAGGAGTGAGTTTGTGTGCCTATGTCCGTCTGTGTCAGTCGCTCTGTCAGTGTGTGTGTGTGTGTGTGTGTGTGTGTGTGAGACTGTGAGGGGAAAGTGGTGTTCAGAAGGCATTGATTAATTATGCCACACGCAATTAGCCCGTCAAATCGAGTGTGTCCTCCTCCCCTGTGACGGGGTGATGTCAGAATTTGATGAGGTACTAGTGTGTTGTTTCTCAGCAGAGAAAATGAGCGACATGTGAAAACACTGAGGGTGAAGGCACTTTTCAACATGACTCCTACCATCTTCCTGCAAACTGGGCTGCAAGGCTTCAGGGCAAGAAGGGGGCATCCAAGGCTAACCAGCCCTCTAAGGCTCGGTGTCAATATACATAATCATCATCACCCCCCCCCCCCCCCCCTTCTCTCTCTTCCTCCCTCCTTCTTCTAGATCTCTCTTTCATTCTCTTTCTCTTTCGGTACACTTAGGGTTGCACAATTAGAGGAGAGGTGGAGGGTGAAATATAGGATCAAATATGTATCACGATATCTCACGTATTCAACAATAATGATGCCGTCTAAATAATAATAATAATAATAATAATAATAATAATAATAATAATAATAACACACATCTATGACACATATCTGTATGTGTATAATAGCATGACAACAACAACAACAACAATAATGATAATAATAAGGAAGAAGAAGGCCTTTTTCCCATCACAACTTTTTTTTTTTCCATAAGCAATAGTCTGCCTCAGTATTGTAAACAGGTGGACAACAGCTGTGAAAATCTTTAAATTTCATGAGGCACTTTTTTGTTGAGTTTATAAGAATTGTTTAAGTTCTCGTTGAGACTAATTTGCATTGAAAGTATAATTATAATTCAGTTGTTTTGGCCCTATCACAATATGCTCAATATGGTCAAATGCATATCAAGAGACAACCTCATACAAGTACTCAGAATTTCAGAACCACTGGCCAACTGTGCTGGAACACAGAGGAATTAGACCTCTGCATTTAACCCATCCATGCAGTGAAACACCCACATACATGCACACTAGTGACAACACACAAGCACACACACACACACACACACATGCTAGGGGCAGTGGGCAGCCCTGTCCACAGCACCAGGTGCCTTGATGAAGGGCACTTGAGTCATGTCCATAATGATCATAGTAGCATAATGATCAGTTCCAAATTACACAAAAATAATCATCAAGTTTGAGGCACTGTCTGAGGAAGGCTAACCAGGAACTGCTTAATTATTTTGCAAAATGTTCAATTCCAAACCTGCCTTGTCACCAGTCACTATTGATGGTGCTGATGTGGAGGTGGTTGGGATATACAAATATCTGCGTGTGCACTTGGACAACAAGCTGGACTGGAACTGTAACACTTTCGCGGTGTACAAGAGAGGCCAAAGCTGTCTCTACTTCTTGAGGAGGCCTTTTGGTGTGTGCACTAAGCTCCTATGGACATTCTACCAGTCTGTTGTAGCGTGTGCTGTATTCTATGCTGTTGTGTTCTGGGGCAGCAGCATTAACAAAAGCGCTCTGAATATAATTAGGAAGGCTAGCTCTGTTGTAAGAGTCAAGCTGGACTCTTTGGAGGTTGTGGCAAAACAGAGGATGCTCAGCAAGCTGTTAGCCATCTTGAACAACACCTCACACCATCTGCATGCTACACTGGATGAATGGAGAAGCAAATTCAGTGGCCGTCTGTTATAGCTGTGCTGCGTTAAAGAGCACTGTGTGAGATCTTTCTTACCTACTGCTATAAGGCTCTACAGCGATTCTCCTTACTGCAAAGACGGTACTGATCTCCTGCTGTCTGAACTGTGCTGAACCACATCACTGTATCACCTCTTTGATTAATCCACACTGCAATATATCACAACTGTTACAGTAATGACACTTTCACTATGCACTTTACACTGTAATATTGATGCAGCTCAGAGACAGTTTATGTATATAATATGCGCTTTTAGTTTGCCTCATACCACTCATTGCCTGCTGTCTTGTAAATACAATAAATCTATTTTATATGCCATGTAAATATGTAAATATACTTTTATATACATTTATGTATATAAACTTATGTTTAGATTTATTTTTATTTTTTCTGCATTGTATGTGTAAGTTTTTGTGCATTATATGTTTTGCTTTTGTAACAGTGCAATTTCCCTGTAGGATCAATAAAGTCTGTCTTTCTTTCTTTCTTTCTTTCTTTCTTTCTTTCTTTCTTTCTTTCTTTCTTTCTTTCTTTCTTTCTTTCTTTCTTTCTTTCTTTCAGACAGTCCAGCTAAATTACAGAAATTGTTTTCAAGCTAGTAAGCTTAAAAGGACATTCTACAATACCTCATAACTATTACCTGGTGTTTATTCTTTATATAATTGGCAACTGCAAATCTGCTATGCATTTTATACATATAAAAAAGATCCTTTATACTTCATTTACTGTCAAAGTCAAGTAAGTACACTATGTTATAGCTCGACTAAAGTTTTCACTTAAGCACTATAGAATGTATAAACATATGCTGAGCTTACAATACATGAATGAATATGTAAATAGGTAAATGCTAAGGATGTAAAAATCATAATAAGAATCATTGCTTTCTTTTGCAGGGAGGCCTGAGAAACTATTTGAGAACCTCTGCTTTAAAGAACTATGGGCCTCATTCTCCAATATCTTCCTAAGTTTGTTCTAAAATATGTTCTTGAGAAAGGTCTTAAGAAAAGGTCTACACCAGATTCATCACGTGTTATTAAACTGCAGAACTGTTCACACCTTTGTGCCCATGAATGTGTGTCGATTCTCTTCTTACCTCAGAACAAATCCTAAATAAGAAAACATTGGTAAACATAAGAATCTTCAAAAAAAAAGTGTGTTTAAAGAAGAAATTTCTACTTTAGGATGGATGGTGAATAAAACTCTATATTTGTAAAATATATGTAGTTTGATTAACCTTTTTTGTATTATTTAATTATTCTCTACATAATCTCTACATAACAATTATACACTGATTTCTCTTAGAACCATATGTCCAAGCCAAGCCAAGCCAAGCCATTTTAAAATGTTTTTGTAAGAGTGTAGGAGAACATTTTTGACAAAACTTGAATTAAAAAGCTTGTAAAAGGACTTTTCCTTTTCAAAATTGAAGATTTCTTAGGATTACATGAATCAACAAGCAAATATTGCACTGAGAATCCGTCATGATATGTTTGGCTTTGGGATTAAGGAAGAGATAGAGAGTGGAGTAGATATATATGACTGAGCTTGCCTGCTGAAACCAGGATGAAAATCAATCTATTTAGTGGCGGATGGTGATTAGGGACAAGTTAGCCATTAAGTATTCTCCTCACAGGCTTTAATTCCAGTCCCGTTGGCCTGTCATCTCTCCCCCATTCAGCCCACATTAAACAGGGGCTACGCCATGTTTCCACCTGTTCTGCTCTAATAAGAAAGCAATGAAATGGGCTCGTAAAACTGCATATAAATCTTTCAGGGTGCTAATAAAAAAAGTACCTCAGGGCAGTTAGAGCAGTTGCCTTTGATTGTGCAACACTAAGCACTAGTGTTTTCTCCCTCTCAGAAATAATGCTGTAAATATGTCACAGGCAACAGCTCTGATGACGGGCATCTTACAGCAGATCATATTCATCTCCCATAATATTGGAGTTGGAGCCATTTAGAGGTTCTTCAACTTTCAGTGTATTGCTATTAGGAATCCTTTTTTATGTTGCAGTTTTGCAGTGAATCATATTAGGAAGTACTTTAATTCAAAGACTGTGGCATTAATCTTTTAGCCTGTTGCATAGCTGATCGGCCCAATTCTGGTTAAGAAATTAAGTTATCAGCCCCTCTGATTAAACAAAACCCGGGGCCAGTTTCATGAAAGTGTCTTAAAAAAGAAAATCGTCTTAAATGTTTGTTTTTCCTGCATTCTTAAAAAAAAGTTAAGAGACTTCCAAAAACTTCCTAAGAATTATCTTCTTTTCTTTTCTTAACTATTTTCTTCAATATAATTCTAGGAACATGGTGTATTCCTGAAAAGATTACACTTATAAATGTTTTCTTCACCGTACAACAGCCTCACATCATATTCATCTCCCATAATATTAGAGTTGGAGCCATTTAGAGGTTCTTCAACTTTAAGCGCACTGCTGTTAGGAACCTTTTTGGTGAATTCTATTATAGTGGCTCAGTCCCAAACAGTCTAGGAAAGATTTAGTAAAGCATCAATATATATTTCCTTTTTTTCAGTAAAGCAGGGATTACATGCAAATTTTTTGGTAACACTTAACTTGAACCCTGCCACAGAACTTTTCCATAATGAGTTGCCACAACACGCTTTTCTTCACTTACATAGCAGTGTCACATTAGGATTACACATTGTCATAATGTGTCATAAGGCTTGATATTATGATGGCTAATGAGAGAACGCTTAGCAAAAAATTAGCATGTGACATATGCTTTTATGACATCAAACACTGATGTATTATATTTTAAAGCAATAAGCCACAAGAGGCAGTGCATTACAGTGAATTTATCACAGGTAAGGGTGTCATTAGGCATGACATGATACAGATTAAAACCATCTTATCCATGATGGGATGACTGTAACAGGTAGCCTCAACTGGATAATTACTTTTATAAAACAATGAACATTAAATGTGCACAATGTACAATTTGTGACTGCTGAGATAGGCTCCAGCTCTCCCCACAACCCAGAAGGATAAGTGGTTTAGAAGATGTGTGTATGTGTGTGTGTGTGTGTGTGTGTGTGTGTGTACAATTTGTAATAAAAAATAAAATAGGGTTATTGTTAATAATAATCATGATAAATTATTCTTCTGAGTGACTTATTGTTGCATAACAACCTCAAGCTGCTGAAGGAGGACAAGAACATATTGACACATTTGGCTCCTCCCACTCCTCAATGTGCTTTTCTGTTTACATGTCCATGTGCTTCTTTGTTTTGGTTTTTAGTCCGGCCCCTTGTTTTGTGACTCTGCCCCTGATTGTTCCCACCTGTTTTCCACCTGCGTTCGGTTATCCCTCATTATCCCTGTTTGTGTTTAAGCCCTCTGTTTTCCTGAGTTTCTTGTTGGTCTTTGTTTGATGTTTGTTGGATGTACTGTTCGAAGTGTATGCATTGTTTGAAGAGTTTTGTTTATTTCTGGTCTGTTTGGAGTTCTGTGTTCATTTTGTCATGTCTGTCCCTCCTGCTCTCCATATTGGCCATTTGAACCTAGACTATCTTGACCCTGATTATGGATTTGCCCATAATAAATCTCGCTTGTCTCAGCACATGCATCCGCCTCAACATTGCTCCCCATTGTCACACATATGTATATAATAATGTCACAATATAGTATTGCTTAGTGTAAAAATCTTATTTTATAAGTTTTTGTTCACCAAATTAACACAGTGCCGACCACACTAATTTGCCATTAGCACCTGCATGCTATTTCAGTTCTTCTATTATCATCCAGCTATTAGCATCAAACTATTACCATCCCTTTTACCATGCTGGAGTTAAATCTTCAATAGCTCCTCAACAGCTGTAAGATTTGAAAAATACTGGCTCTCACTTAAACAGTGCATAAAATGTCTAACAAACTTATTTGGGTTTCAACCATATGTGCATAATTTCATACTGGACAAATTGTGCACTTTTTGCATGTAGAAGCCAGAATTTAATAACTAAACAGCATGCTGCATTTGCGGTAGGCAGGCATTTGAGCCTCAGTCTGGATTTAATGTTACATGTGGTTTATTTAAATAATTTGAAATGTATATTTTATGTTGCATTTTTGCAGTGAATCATATTAGGAAACATTTTAATTCAAAGTCTGCGGCATTAATTGAGGAACTGTTTAATGTGTCTTTTAGCCTGTTATATAGCTGATTAGCCTAGTTCTGGTTAAGAAATTAAGTTATCAGCCCCTCAGATTAAAGAGAACTTCATGAAGGTTCAAATTAACTTAATTTTTTTTCTTCATTCTTAGGAAAAACTATTAACTGTTTTCTTAAATATAATTCTGGGACCATGGGGTATTCCAGAAAATATTACATTCTTAAATGCTTTCTTAACCATACAACAGCCTCACACTCATCCTAGGCTTGACAAGTTGACAAGGTTAGCATCTAAATTCATCATGGATGCTACCTCTGCTGCTCCTGCCCATCCTTGTCCATCACCTCACAATTATCCTGCTTTCCAATGAGGATATTTTTTTTCCTGTTGACTATTTCATATTTGCTATGATTTTATAAAATACTTGGTTTGATGTTTTCTCCATTTTGCTGTCCTCTGAATGAATTGAACTGAAGTGGATTAAACACCTCTGCCTTTCATGCTGCAGACTGAGGTTCAATCCCTATGCTATACTAATAAGAGTCCTTGGGCAAGACTCCTAACACTACCTTGTGTAAACTTCCCCTATGGTGGGACTAGTAAAGGATCATCTTATCTTATCTTATCTTATCTTATCTTATCTTATCTTATCTTATCTCATGTCATGTATGGTATGTGGTAAAATGCAACATCTTAGAAAATCTTAAGGAAATAATTAAGATTGTTTTAAAAGAATATTTGAGAACTTCTGGATTTTTTTGAGAACTGCACTCAAGAACAATAGGCCTCATTCACCAGTATCTCCCTAAGGTTTTTCTTAAATGTGTTCTTGAGAAAGGTCCCACAAAAGTCTACGTCAGATTCATTACATGTTCTTAAACAGCTGAGTTGTTGAAGAACAAATCCCTAAATAATTAAAAATTTATGAATGTCAGAATCTGTGCATAAGTGTGTTTTCAGGAGAAATTTCTTCTTAAGAATGGTTGGTGAATGAGGCCCATTCCTTTCACTTAGTGTTTGTCTTAAAAACCTTCACAGGTTTTTTTTCTTAAGAAAGCTTTTGTGAATCCAGCCCCAGTTACTTCATTTGTCAACACATGCGGTGGTCAGTATGAGCAGTCTAACACTCAAATGTTATTACATTAATAGCACAATTTTAGTTGTGACTGGGTGCAGTAATACAGAATTTGATCACTGTGAGGCGATCATAGATGTGTGTATATGCACAGTTAGAAAATGAGCATATGTTAGAAATGTTCTGTGCAGGAGCATTTTTCATTCAGCAAAGTACAAACAATGTAAATGTTCACTCAAAGGTACAACAGTGGTTGTACAGTCTAGTTCTTTACTCTAGCTAAGTTTTTTCCAGGTAAAATGTACATATTTGTAATTTCATAACCAAATGTTTCAATACAGAACAATACAATTAAAAGCCTGGAGAAAAGATGGGTGGAGTCAATACAATTTAGAAAATATAATTTCAATGGATTATGGTACAGTTATGTTCCCTGACTGAATGTACTGAGAATATGACAATAGCGGCACTGCACCAGTGACAGTTTCATACCTTTTTTTTTTTTCTGAGCATTGAGTATTTTACCACAGCTTAGAATGTGGTTTGGCCAATCAGATTTTAGCCCTGGAACTATCCATTTAATAACATGTATTATATTAGGAAAGGCAACATCAAAGTGTAGCCTTTAAAAATACAGTTATTTACTGCTGTAATGTTGGGGAGTGATGATGAGGCGGATGCATGTGCTGAGATAAACGAGAATTATTAAGGGAAAATCCAGAGTCAGGGTCAAAACAGTCCAGGGTCACAGATTGAACAGGGAACATACATGAGAAAAGAAACACAGGATAAACAAACAATGGAGGCCAGAAGAAACAAATAACAAAGATAGACCAAACAGCACAAGAACACAATACAAAGACCAGCCAACTCACAGGGGAAAACACAGGGCTTAAATGTAACAGGGATAACCATAAACACAGGTGGTACAATCAGGGGTAGGGTCTGTAAACAAGGGGGCAGGACTGGGAAGAAACAAAACAAATGCACATGGATAGGACTGGGAGGTAAACACAAGCACATGGACATGACTTGGAGGTAAACACAAGCATATGGACAGGACTTGGAGGTAAACACAAGCACATGGACAGGACTGGGAGGGGCCAGGGACTCATTTAAAAGTAGAGTACAAAATGTCATCACTGTAAACAAACACTACGGTATAAATGCAGTAAATCTGATTTACAGCTTTACTGCCAGTAAGTTACTATACATTTTTACTGTGTGGATCTATACCTTATATGTTTAGTATTGTGGATTTGTTAACAAATCAACCTCTAAAAAAAGCAATGCTCTGATCAAATAACCCTTTATCCTGCTTTTCCATCTTTTAGCTGAGCTGACCTGCAGTGTACCATGCTGTTGAGGTCCTGCTTGCTTTCAGGGCCAAAGCGTGACCGTCACTGCCCTCCACTGAGCTCTATTGACGTCACTGGCTTAAATGCGTCGTCATGCAGGAGACAGTTTGTTGACTAAAGATGAGACCAGGCCCTCGAAGATTTCTATGAAACCACAGATGAACCCTATGACCCCTGCCTTGGTTTCTCTCCTCACTGGCTTTTTTTCACTTATGCCCTCTTCATTGTGCTTATGTGCTTTATTACTACATCAATCTATTATTAATGCCTTCTTGTCTCAGTGCAGTCATTGCATTTTCTCTTATTCAGCTGAGAGCAAGATAAGGCATCAGTTACACTGTATTTGAAGTGGTTATTTTAGATGAAACAAACACTCAAGGACTCTCAGTAACATGTCAAAAACATATGAGGTTTAGGATTAGGTTTTGGGTTGAGGTTAAGGTTAAGATTAGGGTTAGGATTAGGGCGAGCACTAGAGTTATGGATAGGTTTTGGGTAAGACTGGCTAAGGTTAGGTGTTGTGTAATGGAAGTAACAACACATCTACTTAATGTAAGTAATGTATAAACAGAACATCTATAAGATGTTTACTCCAGTGTATTTAGATGCTAGATGTTGTTGATGTGTTACTGACACTCTGTTAAGAGTTTATTAATCATCTACAAAGGACCACTCCAAATAAAGTGTTACTTTTACATCTACCTATTTTACTGATTGGGTTAATACAAATGCTAAAAACAAAAATAAAGCAAGATGGAAACACAAGTCAATTGTTTATGGGAGGAGATACAGGGATTTACTCCTGTTTAGGCTGCTGGAAAGTTTGTGTATACTATATGTGTCTGTCCTTATATGTAATTGGAATTGCATGTCTTGGAGAGTGAATTCTGGATGAATTGAAAATGCTTTTGCAGTTTCTGTTAATCAGTGGTGGATAGTAACCAAGTAAATGTAATTCATTACAGTACTTAAGTACTTTTTTGTGTATCTGTACTTTAATGAAGTTTTTCCATTTTTGGTGACTTGTTACTCTCACTCCACTACATTTCAAAGGCAAATATTTTACCTTTTACTCCACTACATTTTGAGATATCTGTCATTCCTTTTGGTTTATTCTTCTTCTTTCGTCTACTCCCTTTAGGGGTCACCACAGTGGATCATCTGCCTCCATCTTGCCCTATCCACTGCCTCCTCTACTTTTACACCAACCATCTCCATGTCCACCTTCACTAACATCCATAAACCTTCTCTGAGGTCTACCTCTTCTCCTTCTACCCGGCAACTCCATCTCCAACATTCTTTGCCCAATATATCCACTATTCCTCCTCAACACATGTCCAAACCATCTCAACCTGGCCTCTCTGGCTTTATCTCCAAACTGCTCCACCTTCACTGTCCCTCTGATCTGCTCATTTCTAATCTTGTCCAACCTTGTCACTCCCAACAAAAATCTCAGCATCTTCATGCATGTCTAAAAACATAACATGTCAAACAAAAAGAAGGGCAAAGCAAAAACACCAATCAGGGCATGGCGGTCACTTTGTTTAGAGCTTGTTTTGACCTGTTGGTCATACCGACCTACGGTTCAATGTCAATGCAGTAGTGTAGAATTTTGGGAGTGTCTATTCAACATAAATGAGAGACCTAACCTAACTTTCTGTAAATAGATCATGATATAGAAATATGTATACATATGCAGTTGTGACTGTTTACCAAGAGTGACAAGAGTGAGTATTTTTACCTAAAATGAGTTAATGAAGCAAGAATCTTGTTACATTAGAGCCATAACTAATCTTTTAATAGTTTTACTTTCAATACTTTTGAAAGTAAATGCTTTTTTTATGTTGACTCAAGTTGAGGTCTAAAGGGAGGACCTCTACTATTACTAGAGTACTATTTTACCTTGGGTCTCTGCTTTAACTCAAGTGCATGTTTTGTGTACTTCATCCACCACTGCTGTTAATAGACTGGGAGTGGATCATATTTTTTTAAACTAATAATATTCATGTCAAACTCTTTTTTAAAAAAAAAAAAACCTGAAAAGGATTCCCTTTTCTGTGATACGGGCACTGACCTTTGGGACTTTGCGGAATGCAAAGAATGGCATCTAGAAACCAACAAAGTGATTAAATTCATTAAAGAGCATTTTATTGCTCATACTGTCCATATACTTCTATCATTTTAGAGTCTCATCACTTCATGTTTTGTATTACACAACTGTCTCCAAGCTTAGATCTGGTCTTCGAAAGTAACAATGATTCTGTATGGTCTGGCTCCAGCGTCCATTCAATAAAATAATAAATACAATTAAAAAAAATATATAAAATAAATCAATAAAAATAAATAAATAAATAAAAGATAGAAAAAGACAGAAAAAAGGTATAGCTTGATTAATGATGGGCTGCATGCTGTATCTCTCTCTTCCCCTGCTGTCCTCACTCTCTCTTTGATGTCGTCGCTTCAGTGATTCTGAGTGACTCCGTTAGTGCAGGTCATGGTCTGTGGAATCATTTCCATGACAACGGCCTGTTGAGGGGTCTGTCCAGGAAGGCAGGAGATAATTCTGAAATCTGCACACCTCATTTCCGTAGAAGAAAAAGAGACTGCAGAGAGAGAGAAAGGGGGAGAGAGAGGGGAGAGAAAGAGAGATGGAGTTTGAAAGAGACGGAAAGAAAGACAGGAGAGAAAGAAATTAAGAGCAAGGGAGAAACAGAAATAGAAACAGAAGAGGAGAGAAAGAGACAGAATGACTGACTGAGAGGATGAAAAAGAATGAGATAGCAGTAGAGAACACGAGAGACTAAGCCTGAGATAGAGAGAAAGAAAAAATACAGGACAGAGATAGAGAGAGAGAGAGAGAGAGAGAGAGAGGTAGGGAGGGAGAGAGAGGGAGGGAGAAAGAGAAATAGGGAAGTAAGTAAGAAAGGAAAAATTAAAGAGAGAAAGAACGGCAGAAAGAAAGAAAGAAAGAAAGAAAGAAAGAAAGAAAGAAAGAAAGAAACAAGAGAGCAGTAGAGAACAAGAGAGAAACTACGAGAAAGAAACAGAAGATAGAGAAGGAGAGTGAAGCAAAGAAAGAGGGAGGCAGAGAGAAAGAGATAGGATAGAAGAAAAGGTAAAAGAAGGACTGAGCGAGGGAGAGAGAAAAAGAGAGAGAAAGAGAGAGAAAGAGCTCAGGGTCATCAGGCTTCCTCAGCAATTGTGAATATGTTCTCTGAATTCAGGGCCAGGACAGAAATGCAATCATCTGTCTATTTTTGGATTGTTCTGCCTGGAAAGGCTCTTTTTCATTGCATAGAGACAATCAGCTCTCAGCTTAATATCGGCCCACAGAAGTTCAATGTCAGCGCAAATAAACCTGTAGCTTACTAAACTTACCGCTCCTGACCAACAGGCTGAGACTCATTATCTCAATCAAAGCATTTAGGGTTATGGATTGTTGACACACCTTCAATTCACCTCACCAAATGCATGATTTCCACAGAAGAGCAGCCCACAATTAGGCACTAATGGCTATGCATCAGTGTTAATTACCTAACGATTACTCAGACTGTGCTAGTGCTTGCATTAGGGCCTAGACCAGGGCTGAATTACTGGTTAATGATGTCAGAGGTCAGCTGGTTAGGAATTTTTCAGGGTCTCTAATTATTAGGCCATTGCCTGTTGAGTTCGCATCGCTCTCAAACTTGTGCAGCATGTGTAGATAGGCCGCCGCTTCATTTGCAGCTGGCTGAAACAGAACAGGAGTATCAATATTTGGCGAGAGTGGCGAAAGAGAGCGACGTGTTAATAATCCATGGCTTAATGCAGCTGGCCTCTGCGTGAACTGGCGCGGCGGTGCATAATCTGCAAATGTAACAAGGATAATTCACCGCATGCTCAAGTGCACATTGGATTGGAGGCCTATGTGCACCCTGGTGTGGGAACGGGGAGGGAATCTTTACTCTGTCCAAGCATAGCCCGGCTCAAGGGAGGTGAGAAAAAAAAAGAAGGCCTGAGCCTTCAGCAGCTGCCCAATCATACGCCTCACGTCCTTATCCTGCTGATTCAGTGGATAAGGACGGGGCTGCCGCCTCTGGCCTGGCTCATTTAGCACTCACAAACTGGCAGAAAGCATGAGCCAGAACCAGATTTTAAGACTAGGGGTTTAGGCTGACTTTCCAGCCTTTCATTCTCTCTCCCCCATTGCCTTTCTATTTCACTCCATCCACTGGCTCCAGCCTCCACTTTGGCAGCTCATCTCCGCTGGAATTCAACTTAATGTTCACTATGTGTACAGAGCACAGCCCTCTAATAATATTCAATGAGGTCTCTGAGCTTGGCAAGCGAGTCAAGTCGCTCTTTTTCCTCTTTGTGTTTTATTCATGTCCCCATTCCCTGCTTTGATGCTTGCGAAGCAGGCTGGACACTTTTTAATTTATGAGGCAGCAATCTAGTTATTTATTTATCTCAAACCCCTCAAACGAGACATATAGAAGTACACAGCTCTCCATATATGTCTTGAGGCCTGGCCAGCCTCTTCAACACACAGTCTCTCACCCTGTAAAGCCAAGCACAGCAACCCAAGCAGCAGCATGGAAACTATGATTTTTTAATGTTGGCATAATTGTGCATTTTTGAGTCCAAACTGCAAGACAAGCAGAATTATCCAGTGACATGTTCCTTCAGATTCACTGCAGTGGGGTTGGTTACATTACCATATAGATGTGTAAAAGGCTGGTCTTTGTTCTTTCTTTCTTCATTCCTTTACTTCTTTCCATCCACTTCTCTTTCTTTCTTTCTTTCTTTCTTTCTTTCTTTCTTTCTTTCTTTCTTTCTTTCTTTCTTTCTTTCTTTCTTTCTTTCTTTCTTTCCATCCACTTTTCTTCCTTAATTTCTTTCTTTCTTTTTTTCTTTCTTCATTCCTTTACTTCTTTCCATCCACTTCTCTTTCTCTCTTTCTTTCTTTCTTTCTTTCTTTCTTTCTTTCTTTCTTTCTTTCTTTCTTTCTTTCTTTCTTTCTTTCCACCCACTTTTCTTCCTTAATTTCTTTCTTTCTTTTTTCTTTCTTCATTCCTTTACTTCTTTCCATCCACTTCTCTTTCTTTCTTTCTTTCTTTCTTTCTTTCTTTCTTTCTTTCTTTCCATCCACTTCTCTTCCTTCATTTCTTTCTTTCTTACTTTTGCTTTCTTTCTTTGTTTTCTCCTTTCTTTCTTGCTTTCTTTCTTCCTTCATTCCTTCCCTTCTTTCCTTCTATGTTTCTTCCTTCATTCCTTTCCTTCTTTCCTTCCACTTTTCTTCCTTCATTCCTTTCTTTCCTTCTTTTTTTCTACCTTTCTTCCTTCATTCCTTTCTTTCATGCTAACTTTCTTTTTATTTCTTTACTTCCACCATTTCTCTTTTATTCATTCATCCCACCTTTCTTTTTCATTTATCCTTCATTTCTTTCTTTCTTTCTTTCTTTCTTTCTTTCTTTCTTTCTTTCTTTCTTTCTTTCTTTCTTTCTTTCTTCATTCCTTTACTTCTTTCCATCCACTTCTCTTCCTTTCTTTCTTTCTTTCTTTCTTTCTTTCTTCATTCCTTTACTTCTTTCCATCCACTTCTCTTCCTTTCTTTCTTTCTTTCTTTCTTTCTTTCTTTCTTTCTTTCTTTCTTTCTTTCTTTCTTTCTTTCTTTCTTTCTTTCCACCTTTTTATTTCTTTCCATCCACCCTTTCTTTCTTTCTTTCTTTCTTTCTTTCTTTCTTTCTTTCTTTCTTTCTTTCTTTTTCATCTTTTCTACCTTTCTTTTTTCTTTCTTTCTTTTCTTCCACTTTTATTTCTTTCCATCCACCCTTTCTTTCTTTCTTTCTTTCTTTCTTTCTTTCTTTCTTTTCATCTTTTCTACCTTTCTTTTTTCTTTCTTTCTTTTCTTCCACTTTTATTTCTTTCCATCCACCTTTCTTTCCAGTGCCATTAGCATTTTGATGGAAAGCTTTGTTGTTGTTGTTGTTGTTACAGTTTCAAGCCGTATTCAATAAACAGAAATCAGCTTTTTGCTGTATTAAGTTTCAGTTTTGGTCCTCTTAGCAAACTATCTGCAATTCCCCAAGGTTATGAGGGTCCCTCTGATGGTTTTCAATTCCGAAATCCTCCATAATTTTTCAATGGGGATCAAGTCCAGAGACTGGCTAGGTCACACAAGCACCTTCACTTCTGTTAAACCAGATTTGTTTGGGGTTGTTGTATTGTTGAGGCATCCTTCTGCTTCCTTTTCTTGGCTGATGAGATTAAACTCTCCTCTATTATCGTCTATACCATTTCTCCATTCACGTTTGGTTCAATGGCATCTAATACAACAATACATTTTGCAGAGAAGCAACACCACTTCATCGTGCTCCCACCTCTGTACTTCAATGTAGATGTGTTCTTGGTTTTATACACACAACACTTCTTTCCCAAAACATATGAAATGAATTATTGCCAAAGGGTTCTGTTTTAATTTAATATGAGTACAACATTCCAAAATAGTTCTTATATGTATAATAGTTTGTGCACAATTTTTTATGCACATATCTGTGCTTCAAATTTTAGCAGAGGATATTTGTGTGGGGTGTAGAAAAGGAGACTGCCATTCAGTTCATTGATTATTCCTCTGTGTAACTGTTGCTCTTGCTGATTTCAGGTCATATTGCACAGCGGTGATGCCACACCTCCCAAAATGGTCAGGCAAAAAAAAAATGCAATTAGGCCACTGACTGAGTAACTAAAACAAGCTTTCGTGTCATGTTAATAGCATGTCTTGATAAACCTGTTCATGAGTGTTTTTGTGACTGTATCTTTTTCAGTTGGTTCAGTTGGTTTCACACCACAACTGACTGTTACATAACAGTTTAGAATTTTGGAATTGGCCCATTTTATTCTCTTTTGCAAATGCAGGACCTGTGTGTGAAAAAGGAGACAAAAGTGTGGAACATTCATAGAATGTCAATTCAACTCTTTTTATTGAACTCATGCATTACTGCTACTTTTTGGATGAATCTTCCCAAACAATGGCAATGTTTTTATTATGGCACTAGGTGCAGTGTGCATTAGAACACTTTTATTTCTTTCAGCATTACTATTTACAACTGACCTTCTACCAACTTCCACTACTGAACTTTGGAGGCATGGAAAGATATGCCTGCAGATTTCTTGGAAAAGTTGGTCTCCCGAATAGACTGGAAGCTGTAAAAAGGATGGACAAAAAAAAGCATAAAAGCAACTGAATTACAACACTGCTTATTTATTTTGTGGCAAATGGATGCCAGGGGTTTGTTGCTTTTTGTAACTGAACAAGTGAACATGACAGGGATTCTGATGTTTGAAGACACTCCATAGAAGCAGATTATAATCTTTAGCAACAGCATTATGTTCCATATTTTGAACAGCTCAAAAACCTAAAAACATTAACTTTTGAAGGCATCCATCAATTCATTTATTTATAGATACTTTTAGTTTTAGGCTGATTGCATGGGCGAACGTGTTGCAGAGGCTGAAGCTGATGTCCATTTCATCCATCTGGCAGCTGTCTACTCTAAAAAATAATGGATTGACGTTTCCTTTGCTCGTCCACATTCTTGGCAGTGAATAAGTAGTTGTCTGTCCTTCAGGAGTCATAGCAATATGGCAAATGAAGGCTAGGATTCACAGCTTGCTGTTTTAAGTGATTCTCTTTTATTAGGATCTCCCAGAGGTGTTACATCAGACCCTTGTTTATGCTCTTTTGCACCTTGTGAAGATCCATGTTCTTCATCTGCGTCAGCCTTCTGACCATCATGCGTTTCTCTCAAATATTCATACATGATCAAATGGCTCTTTCAAGATAGGAGGCCAGTTCTTCAAAAACATTCCATTCAAAACAATCAGGCGCTTTGACCAAATGCCATCAGTCACCGAAAAGTCCTTGGGAGAGGCAAGGAAACGGTTCAGTAAGCTGTGAGAGCATAAGGCTTCACTTTTAGATGTGTTTGCCAAAACAAATGTAGACAAAAGAGCACATTTTCTCATAAAGCATTTCAATTACAGCTGATCAGTGTGAGAAGAGATAATGGTCTCCAATGTCTAAACAGATTTAAGCATTTGTCACTCTGGCATTGTTAGAGGAAAGCACAAGGAAACACTCTGTTAATTTCAATAAAGAACAGACTCTGCTGGACTACAGTAATTCTAACCACTGTAGCGTAAAGCACATATAATATCTCATAATGTCTCTTCAGTGCGAGTGAGGCAGTGATGATTCAGAATGAAAGGCCTAAATGGAATTTACACTAAACAGTTCCCCTTAATGTGGCACGCTCTGAGTCCAAGTGCCAGAAGGTGTTAGTGCTGTTTGTTCTTTCTTGTTGTACCCACCAACAGGCCTTCTGCATGGTACAGTGGTCATAGAGGTAGGAGGAATGGATGAATAGCCTCATATGGCTCTGCTCTCCAGCGCAGCCGAGCCAGGTCATTCTCACGAAACCAACTCAAACTACATCCATAAATATTTGAGTGTTAATATAGTTTTGAAGATAAACAACATTCATTTAAAGTATTACTTCATTTTAAGGCCTGCATCTTAACAAATAAAAAAGCAAGCAATTAATGATGCTTTTATAAATAGAACCATGTCATTATAGAACTTAGAAATTTGTTATGAATGCATTTATAAAATGTACATTAATTGACCAATAAGTTAGACTAGTGGTCAACATGTGGCTCTGTTGCAGCTCCACAGCAGAATGTGATTTTCAGATAAAAATAAAATCATCCTCCTGCAGTAAAATAAAGCTCCGCTGATTGTTCTAATGCAGTTACCAATACATGATCTTAAACATTGGAGTTAATGTAAAACTGCTAATTCACCAACCTTAAACCCTGAAGGTTGGCGTGCAGACTGCTGGTCACCATAGCAACACAGACAAAAATCCCACCTAGCCAGTTCCTAATGAAATAGGAAAGAGAAAGATTTAAGACGAACATGGATAATTTGGAAATAAATTGATTTATTGCAATTATAAGCACTCCAGCTGATTTCATGATATGTTTAATCTGCAACAAGAAACTCTCAAACAATTCATAGGGCTGAATTCAGCTTTTCCTTTGGCAGCCTGTTTTTGGAATTCCCCTGTTCCGCCTTAAATGGTGCAACAGTTGCATTCTGGAATGAAGAAACTGGACAATTCGTACAAAAGCTAGCGAATTAGAAGTTACTTCAGCTTCATAAAACAACAAACATTGGGAGACATTTTATAAGAAACTATTCCACTTTTTGGAAAAGTTTCCTCCCGGAGATGTGAGAAAAGCGGCTATAGCTGAGTTAAAGCTGACTGCAGAGCAAAGTAAGTCTGCATATTTGTTTATGTATAATTTGTTAGACTCTTCATACAATGGACATAACCTGTTGTAGCACCCAAGGTGGTTTGATTTCTGCTGAAAGGACAAAATATCTCTTATCATTTTGGTTGCTGACCCCTTCATTAGACATTTTTTTTTCAGTTACAAGTATGCCTTTAGTGTCTTAATCAAGGAATATGAACAAGTAATAATGAATCTGAATTCAAAATGACCAAACAGCTCTAATGCTCATAAATGGTCATGTTTCATAAACATAAACAATACATTTATAACACTTAACACTTGCAACTGAAATGTGACCATATTGCTGCATGCTTGACCGTTATAAATGTAGATAACTATTACCTGTTGATATTTCTTGATTGAGAAGTCACATAGGCATTACATGCACGCTTGTGACAAAGTTTACAGTGAACTGACATTAACTCATTAGTCAATAGTTAGTTAATTAAACGGTTATCTAATTTATAGAAGACCTTATCAGCACATCTTATGCATATATAGTTCTAATCTATCAGGGACAGCAAAATGTTTTTTGAAGCTTCTTTTAATTAAATCTTTTCACAAAGTGTCTAAGTATCTCCTTCTCATTATTACTGTTGTTTTTTTAGTTTTTATTAGAAAAATGCTTCTGTGTTATCTTTGAGGTCTATGTCCGTTAACTTTAATGTTTTCCTTGTAAACTCAGAAGATAAACAAACAAAAAATGTTTCATGTTAAAATGAAAAAAGAAAAGATTCAGTGACTGTTATTGTGTATGTTTTCAGAATGATCTTTTAAAAATCTGTCCATAAACAGTATACAGATCATGAAAAGAGAACACTGTTTGCAACTTTCTCTTCAAAGCTTTTTGTGTTGCACTGATGAGAATTTGTTCTCTTACAGTTCTCTTACACAACTGCAAAAGTCAAATTACATGTTTTGTTGAATTACATGTTTTGCTAAAATATGGCAATTTTTCTGCAATGTTTGGTGCACAAATTGCATTTGAGTTTATATATATATATATATATATATATATATATATATATATATATATATATATATATATATATATATATATATATATATATTATGTATAGTGGAAAAAATAAAATATATTAAATATAAATTGCTTCATACCATTTTCCTAGGTTGCCTTTGATGTTTAATTTTTCCCTAATATGTTATATTCAGCAAATGAGCTAAACATACAGAAGTGTGTTCTTCTCTCTCTTACAGTTTTTGCTCCTTAGGTTCTCTCTCCACAGGCAGACTGGGTGTTTAATAGGTTGTGTACTTTTTGTGTGTGCTCATTAGCATCATGCAGTCTTTTACTAATGTATATCTCCTCTGACGTTGCTTTTATAATCTACCATCTCTGCTTCTATTAAGGCCTCCTCTGGCCTTAATTTTCTCACAGAAAGTGATACACTCCATGATTCACCAATCTGCATCTGTAGGGTCAATTAAAAAATTAAGAGTCTAATGAAGCGCTGGCTTGATGATGGGCCTTGAATGCGTCAGTGCAAGATCTGCTAGACCACATCCAGTGAAGATGGAGAGGTGCTAGAATGGGTGGATGAACAAGTTAAGACCACACAAATTAATCTGATGAAATGGATGTTGCTGGGATGATTGATGCTCCAGAAAATTCATAAAGAGGCAGCTACTGTTACATAAACCAAACCTCATCTACCTGTTATTTCACAAATTAATGGAGGTAATCATTTCTTTGATTGCATTTGCATATTAGGAGCAAGTACTAAAATTGTTGACCTATTGTTGAAGATGTGGTTGATATTTTATATTTAATCATGTTCACATACTTTAACATAAGCAACTTCAATGATTTGGTGGGTTTTGATACTCTTTTGTAGGACATCATTATGTATATGAACCTCAATGTGTCAAACTTCAACATTTAGTATTGTTTCATGTAATAACTAGGGTTGTTATTGTCGTCAACTGAGAATAACTGTTGAGAATGGAGGGGTAAGAGGCTCTTTTTGCAGTGGTGAATCATGACTATTAGAGCTGGGCCTTTAATTAAGATCATAAATGTCAAAACACATTTTGACCAATAAAGAAAATCTCTGCTAGGATTCTAGTAGTATGTTAATTTTGCAGTGAGTCCTTCAGTAAAGATGCCTGGCATATAGCTGCTATTTTCTATTTCTAACATCTGACTGAAATGTATTAGTTATTCTATTATTTGTGCTTACAGTTAGTGATGTGTCTAGAACTTCCAGAGGGCTGAGAGTTATGTTTTTACTCACAAAAATGGTCCTACCCATTGCAAATCATAGCCTAAAGGGTCAGTTTATAATTGTGTTGGTGGTTAATCTGACACATTAGCAGGGTCATCGCTATGTTAGGGACTTGCTGGGCCTGATTGCTGTGGAGCAGTACATGACATGATTGATAACTCAGTATCACAACTAATATACTATAATTTTAGCACATTTGACACTGGTAGCATTGTCTGATACACTCCAAATATCTTTGTGTCCCTTTTGTATAAATGCAAGTAGCCTATTTCTCTGGGGCCAGACTTCCACTGTTTGTTTAACCAAGTAAGTAGTTAAGAAAAAAACACTCTGCGCATGTTCAATGTGCTTTCAATAACCAGCTGTGGGGCATGATCATGTTGGCCCCATCCTAAGAGCAACCAATAAAAGATAATAAATTGGCATATGTTCCGACGTTTAGTGAATGCCATTTATGGTATGGCCGTTACTACGCAGCCATTGTTCCTTATTGGTTGCGATAGCCACTTCTAATAGAAAGACAATATAAAGACTCAATTAAAAAATGTAATGAAAGTTAATTTGGTTAATAATGTTGATAATGTTTGGGACCACACCAGCCAGAGGATTTCAACATCATTCAGTCTGGTAAGTATAACAACTGCTCCTTCAATCCAGAGAGGTTCAAGAGAAAAACATGACTAATTGTGAGTGTATCTAAAAACACTCTTCTGCTTTCCTTACCTGCTCTATTCATGCAATTACTATGCTATCATTTGAAAAAAATATCACTAATTGATTGGTGGACTTTAAGAGAAAGGTTTGCCCAGTTTGTCGTGCATCTTTTCTTTTCAAGCAGTGAACTGGTCTGTCATGAGTCATTTTGCATTATTACAAGGCATGTAATTCCTAATGCCCGGAAAGCAGTGTGTTTCCCTGAACTTGTTATAAATACATGCATTTCAAGAGACATGCAGCATATTTCAGTCACAGATTTCAAATCAAACCACTTTCTTTAGTTCTGCTGTTGTCAGTTAGAATCAGGGTCAGTTGCTTTAGAGCTTGACATATTTGTTTGAAACCAACACAACCTGACTACTCATGATGTGTTTGGGTTCAGATGTTGTTTGTTAAATGTGTGTTGGGCTTAGGTTGGGTTCATATTTCACATTCAGGTTTTCACAGCCAGCATCCCACTTTTAACAAAAAAGCTCTAGCTTTTGTCCTTACTGTATTCTCCACTACTTTTACTATCTTAAATCATTTTTTAGCCTGTCAGGCTTTATTCTGCACTTTGGGTGATAGATAGGTCAGTTCAGGTCAGTTCTGGACAGAATTTTATACTCCGGTCAGTTTCAGACTCAACTTGATTTAAAGGCAGAAAGTCTTTAAAAATGTTACTGCATTTCTAGTGCTCAGTACAGCAGGTGCATTTATTGGAGCTAATGCTCCACTGCACTTCTCATGAACAGTGTGCATCCCTGAACAATCCCCTTGCGTCCCAGTCACACCTTGCGTTTTGTGAGGGTAGGTACACCTGCAAGGGCTGCAGGTTGCTTTGGTGGAATAAGAATATTATCTGAAGGATCATTTCTACAACCTCAATTCCAATGAAGTTGGGGCGTTGTGTAAAACATAAATAAAAACAGAATAAGATGATTTGCAAATCCTTTTCAACCTATATTCAATTGAATACACTACAAAGACGAGATATTTAATGTTCAAACGGATAAACTTTATTGTTTTTTGCAAATATTCACTTATTTTGAATTTGATGCCTGCAACACGTTCCAAAGAAGTTGGGACAGATGCATGTTTACCACTGTGTTACATCACCTTTCCTTTTATCAACTGTCAATAAGAGTTTGGGAACTGAGGACACTAATTGTTGAAGCTTAGAAGGTGGAATTCTTTCTCATTCTTGCTTGATGTACAACTTCAGTTGCTCAACAGTCCGGGGTCTCCGTTGTCGTATTCATAATGCTTCATAATGTACCACACATTTTCAATGGGAGACAGGTCTGTTCTGCAGGCAGGCCAGTCTAGTACCCGCACTCTTTCACTACGAAGCCACACTGTTGTAACACGTGCAGAATGTGACTTGGCATTGTCTTGCTGAAATAAGCAGGGACGTCCCTGAAAAAGACGTTGCTTGGATGGCAGCATATGTTGCTCCAAAACCTGTATGTACCTTTCAGCATTAATGGTGCCTTCACAGATGTTCAAGTTACGCATGCCATGGGCACTAACACACCCCCACACCATCAGAGATGTTGGCCTTTGAACTTTGCACTGATAACAATCCAGACAGTCCTTTTCCTCTTTGGCCAGGAGGACACGACGTCCATGATTTCCAAAAACAATTTGAAACGTGGACTCGTCAGACCACAGGACACTTTTCCACTTTGCGTCAGTCCGTCTCAGATGAGCTCGGGCCCAGAGAAGCCGGCGGCATTTCTGGGTGTTGTTGATATGTGGCTTTCACTTTGTATGGCAGAGTTTTAACTTGCACTTGTAGATGGAGCGACAAACTGTGTTCACTGACGATGGTTTTCTGAAGTGTTCCAGAGCCCATGTGGGAATATCCATTACAGAATGATGTAGATTTTTAATGTAGTGCCGCCTGAGGGATCAAAGGTCACGGGCATTCAATGTTGGTTTACTGCCTTGCTGCTTAGTTGCAGAGATTTCTCCAGATTCTCCAGCTGTTTGTTAGGCAGAAGGTGTTTTATCAGTACTTTTGTATAATTTTTTCTTATTCTTTTGTTGTTGTCTGTACTTTGAACACTAGTCTTCTAGGCGATGGTATCAGCCAGACATGTTGGGTGTTGCTCAACCAATCAATTCTCTCATTTTGAAGAAGGCTATAGTGTGTTTCAAATATAGGATAGTCATTATTTTATTAGGACTCAGATGACTGTATTGCTCATAATAGTTTTGAGCCAATTCCACAGCAAAATAGTGCTGGTTCCAGAAATTTGGATCAATATAACTGAATAATGAATCATGAGTCATGATGGCTGAAATTCGAGCATTATGAGCAATAAGAGAATATGATTAGCCCACAGCTATAAATGTTTTCCTGCATACTGTTTGGAAATGGTTTCTTCCAGACACTGCACTCTTTGACGGTTTCCCCCATGGTGTTTCTGTGGGTAAATATTATTGGGAGTTGCCTGTTTGCAGATGGGCAGTTGATCCAGTTATACTTTGTGTTCTCAGACTGAAATAGGATCCTGGCTCATAGTTACAGCATTTGCTTGGGTTGTTCCTCATATTCCATTGACATTCTAAGTGCATTGTGTGAATGTAGGCAGTGGATAGGCTTATAAAGGAATTATCCACTGAGCCTATATGCTAGAGTTGATATCCGATATGAGCGGAAAAGGCTGATATCAGCCAAAAATATTGCTTCTGCCAATTATTTTTGGGTCATTATAGCAAATTGATTGAATTTAGACCTAAGTGTTCCAGTAAGGGTCCTGTTTGTTGTGGTTAATTCTCCCCACTTAATGCCTCTTTGTTTTGCCTGCATCAGGCCTTGGCCTTGGTAATATATGACTTTCCTCCTTCAGGGGCTCTCATCATATCTGCCATAGTACACAATATGTTATATCGACTTTCTGTGCAGGGCCTCTCAGCACAAATTGATCAGGCTGCTTTGCCTAAAAGCGAGCTAATTCCACACAATGTTGCATGGGTAAAAGTTTAATGAAGCCGCTGAGGCATACAATAAGAGAATAATATATTGCTGGCTTTAATGGCACTGCATTTCAGCATGCAGCTTTTGGGTCGACGTTAAATTGCCAGTGTGTGCTCTGTCAGATGGGGCTGTTTACTCAACACTGGTGCTGGATGTAGCATTAAGGAGAGGGGGGCCCTTGAGTAGACCTACGGTATATTTGCTAATGAATAAACCATAATACTCAGTCATACATCATCCTGTAAGACAC
Source organism: Pygocentrus nattereri (assembly GCF_015220715.1). Taxonomy (NCBI): domain Eukaryota; kingdom Metazoa; phylum Chordata; class Actinopteri; order Characiformes; family Serrasalmidae; genus Pygocentrus; species Pygocentrus nattereri. The sequence continues at coordinate 16,757,299 of NC_051217.1, forward strand.
GATCAATGCTGTCTTTGCCAGGACCTGGCTTTTGAATATTTTATACCTATCAAAGTAGCCTAGGAAAAAAAGTGATGAGGGTAAGAAAATCAAAGTGTCTGACATCAGTCATTTTTTTAAAAAGCAAATAAATAAATGCATAATAAATAAAGACTATGCAGCAATCAACACAGAGGGGAATATATTGAAGGTGACAAAATAACAGTAAATATATCATAAGCTACACAGCAACACACCAAAGCTGGGAAGATCCATTTGAACTAAGAAAGGCCTAATTTTATTAGGTTGTTTCAACAGTATAGAATGGTCTAACATAACTAGAAGTATTGACATATCACAACGGAACTTACTGCAAGATGTGGCTTCCCTTTACTAGGTCCAGCTCAAAAAGAGTTTTACTTCAGTTTTCCTTTCATAAGAATGTATCATTAATATATTGTTGCTGTCAGAACAAAACCTTGTATCTTCAAAATGGCAACTTTACAGGAGAAGGAAAAAACATACATTACTTTCAATGTAAGTCAATAGAACCAGACCTTTTTCCAAGTCATTTTTGCCAATATAAAGGCCAACATGCATTTCCATGTAATTGTCATGCACACTAAGGCTTTCTCAGCACATAAGAGAAATGGCCTGATCCCTTTTGCCTAAAGCTCTGGTAGTCATATGCAACCCAAATTGGCCTGATTCCAGCTGGGCAATGATAAGACTACCAGCCAAGATCTGGGCCAATCTTCATGCTATTTTGGAATTACCAAAACTGTTGCCCTGTTGATCTTTTTGGGCTGCTGTAAACCACAGCAATATCATCTTTTCCCATCATGATTTTATAACACAGCTGAAGCCAGTAGATAAACCCAAACATTACTGGCTAATTAATCGATTTGCACATAGACCACATAGGCCAGTGTGAGGTCTGCTTTGTCTGTCTGACGTCTGTTACAACAAACTACTTCTAAATCCGACCCTGACTCCAATTTTAAGATGAATAAATAAGCATTTTGAAATTCCAATCACATGCATGTGTAGACTAAAAAAGTTGAACACCAGTGAATGACTGTAAATGTTGCCAACCGTGAAGACTGCTGTGAATGACCTACCTTGATCCTCCCTGAATAAGCATGAAATTTCACCTTGAAAAAGTAGAATAGGCGACTGAGCTCTGCCAACCAAAGTTGGGCAGAATATTTTGAAAAATATGTCATGGCCAAAGACTGAATACACTGTCCTGAATGTATTGTGTTATAACACATAAAGTAACATTTAAATACAATTAGAATACATCATGATAAGACAGAACAATGGTTGGCATTTTTCTTCATTTATTGGTTGGCATATTTGTTCACATAATTCTTCTGGTCAAGTTTCATGATCAAATATTTATCATTTGAATGGAGCTCTGAAATTCTCAAACTGCTGCTTATCTCATCACTCATCAAGTGGTGAATGCACATGTAAACACATTAAGGTGAAGGAATAATCATGAACTGAACTGGCGTAATATTAAAAAAAAAAAAAGTAGGATGGCATTTGTTGAGTTTCTCTTTAGAGTTTGCCTAATGTGCTTACTGAGCTGAGTTTACACTAGTTAATAAACATGTAGTGATGTGATTCTTTTAAAGAAGTATGTTGTATTGTTTATTAATGATTATTAATCATTCTGAATACTGCCTTGTACTGTAATGTACTGTGGACTCAATAGAATTTGGTGGCACTTTATTTTAAGTCATTGCTTTTAGATAAAACAAACACTCGACAGACTCTCAGTAACATGTGAAAAACATATAAGGGTTAGGGTTAGGTTCTGGGTTGAGGTTAAGGTTAGATTTGGGGTTAGGATTAGGGCCAGGGTGAGGGTTAGGTTTTGGGTAAGGTTGGGTACGGTTAGGTTTAATGCTATCTTAATTTACATAATATATCAACAGAACCTGTACAAGTTATTTACTCCAGTCTACTCAGATGTTTAACTACTCCTACTTTATTGACATGTTGTTGATGTGTTACTGATAATCTTTTAAGAGCTTTTTAATCATCTATAAAGGGCCATTCCAAAAAAAGCGTTAGGTTCTAAAGTGGTGTGGTAACACTTTCTATGAATGTCTCATTTATAAGCATCTATAAACACATTCATAACATGTTATAATGCATTAATAAGGCATCATACACATGTCTATTATTATGTATAAAATGCATTACACATTATAACCATGTTTATCATGCATTATGAATGGTTAACATAATGCATTACAAGTACTGTTCATAACAAATAAGAGCTCATATGTTGTATTTGTCTGCTCTAAGTAAAGTATACTGAACTAAATCTTCCTCCAGTGTTAAGAGTGATGCTTCAAGTGGAAGTATGTACTGAACAATTTACTAAAACACTAAAACATACACAATAAAGCACATTACAGGCTTCAAATGTTAGATTTTGAACTAGTGCTGCCATCAGTGTTTTACCCAATGTGGGAAACCAGCAGTGAAAAATGAAATACTGGAAAGTGGAAATCACAGGGCATAAATAAACTCTGTACCTGTCTTTTCTTTTATGCTCTTCAAGCTGGGGCTGATTTCTTTGGCACTGACAGTATAACATGTTATTAACACCACTTATAATGCATTATATTAAACATTCATAATGTATAAGGTACATGGCTATAAACTGCAATTAAGTGTAATTCATTTTTATAAATATTTATAATGCCTTATGAATGCATCATAACATGTTATTAACGTGTTTATAGATGTAAATGTGACATTCATAGAAAGTGCAACTAGTGGTTATTCTACAGTACTACCCCAAAGAAACTCTTTTTTTGGCACCATCGTTTTTAAGCCAAGAGATAAGTGTACTTAAATGTGCTCTCATCATCTAGCATGATTATTACCAAATAATTTATGGGTAGTAAGAAAGCAGTTACTTTAAATGGCATTAATGCTTTAGTGGGCAACAGGACAAATTCTGCTGACAGATGATACGTTACTAATTATATCCAATGCAAACCCTCTAAGCTAATTACATGCTTTAAGCATATCCATCATGTGAAAATATTACACTTGCTCCACAGGAAAATGCTAGCTGTGGGTATGACATCAGCCATTTCCCTCTCAAGGTCGTTTTCAGTGTCGTGTATGATTCTTGCTGTCTCCACTGCGAAGAGAAATCGAAAGCATTAAGAAGCGATTCCTCACTCTGAGGGAAATAGGCTTAGGCTGCTTGCTGTCATTGTAGGCAAGCTCAGATTGACATTTGTGTTTATTTTGGTTGGGGAACGATTCAGAGGTTATCACAAAGAATCCATTTAGCTAGCATGGCTCACTCCACTCTAGAGCATAAGCGCACAGAGGAATACCCCTCAACACCCAAACACAAGAGATGCAGAGCAGAAAGAAAGGCCTGACTAATGGTACAATGCCGACAGCAATTTCATCCAACATCATCTATAGATGCTTGTGTTGCTTGAGAAGGGAGGCTGTAAATCACTAGCGCTCTTATTGCATTATATTATGCCTCATAAACTCACATATATGCACCCAAACCCAATAAAAACCTCGCATGCCATGTGCTTTTAGACTCATGCATGATCATTTATACCATGTATACAAATAGTGTACCTATTAATGGCCACATGTAGCAGTTTGGAGAAGAGTTTGGAGAAAAATCAAATTAACATCTCTCTTCCCCACTTTCCTTTTCTTAATAAGGGCTTCTTGACTGCTATACATTCTTTCAGACCCATAATATTGACCTATCTTCTCACAGTAGAAGGATGGACAGAAACACCTGTGTATTTTTCCAGAACCAAAGCAAGAGGTTAGCTTGATTTCTTCTCTCTCTCTCTCAAAGATGTATTGTTTATCTAACGGGAACAGGTGGTCTACCAGGTCCTGCCCAGTTGTTAGGAATCCCAATACTTTGTGTATAAAGTGTTTAAAGTCCAGTTTAGGAAACTTCCATTTTTTCACAAATTTTCCCTTAAGTTTTTCCTTCCTTATCCAAGTACTATAGAGAATGACTGCAGCAGATGATCAAACTTGTCTTAGTTGATTGATTACATTAGGGGTGAGGCAAAAATTGTGCCAAGCTGCTGCTTTAATAAGGTATCAGATTCATATTCTCTTCTAAGTGTGTCCAGTGATGTCCAGGGAGACTGGCTTCATGTGTTTTGGGTGAAGCATGTGCTAGCCTTCATTCTTTCAGTTTGTTAACTAACACCATGTGATAGGGAGAGACCTAGCTAGTGAGTGACAATTGCAACCAGTAACCTCAGAGGGGTTGGATAAAAACATTAGATATGCAGCTTACTGGGAGATCAACATGCAATCCAATGTTTTTATTTTTAAGATAGTGCTCCAGTGTAATACAAAATACAGTAAGCAACAAAATACAAAGCAACAAAATGAAGCACCCTCCCCACCCTCTACGACACGGCACCCATAAACTCACTGCTGATCAAAGAAGAAAATAAAAGTGAAAAAAGAGAATAATCTTCATGACATATCTGGTAATGCAAAACAGGTTTCACAATAAGTTGCGAATTTTCTTAGCTGCACTTTCCAAACAGTTCAAGGTCCTTGAGTTAGCTCCATGGATCATTGCATTTGGAAGTTTCACATTAATAATATCCACAAAGGTGAGAATCCATTGCCACCAACACAGAGAATGTGGAGGTTGCCAACGCAAGCCTAACTTTTTTTGCAGCTGTGAGACCAGCCAGCCAGATATGCTTTTCAGTAGAATTTAATTGCATCCAGGCTCGTCAATCAAAAGCAAAGTTTGTACTGTATTTGGAATGGTTTTATTGAGAATGTCTGATAATATAAAAGAAACCTTAGTCCAAAACTTACACACACTCCCAGTACATATGTGAAAATGTACCGTATGTACCATCAGGACAAAAATTACAAAGAGGAGATGAAGTAAGCATATGGCAGCATCTACAGGGGGTTAAATAGGATCTAGGGATAAAATTACAATGAATAAGCAGATGGTTAGGATTTTTAGAAACTGATGTGATGATATTCCATATAATAAGCCAAACCGATTTGACCTTGGCCACTTTTTAGCTCTTTTTCCTATATAGTTTTTAGATATACAGTAAAGGTTTATTTACAGCATGTAGCATAATAAGATAAACTTTGGATGGTCCACCTTTCATTCCTATGCTAGCAATGAATGGCTTATGCAATGGGTGTAAGTGTAAAGTGCAGCCCCAAAGAACACCATATGCCTTCTTGGAAGCGCAAAGGCGAAGACCCGGTATACTAAAACTGTGAGCAAGTCTTGGAACGTCCGAAGTGCCGAATCATTAAAGATGTCATCCAGATCATAAATTCCCTTTTGTTGGCGTTGAGGAAAGAAGAAAGGCTTATTGGTAGTAAGTAATTTATAGTTGTGAAAACTGGGGGAGCAAACACCCAACTTGAAGATTAATAAGTTGGTTAATAAGGTTAATGAGGTCAACAAGGTAGATACATTTTAGTCAATTTAGCAGAATTTTGTTGTGAAGGAATGCAGGAGTTTGTGTGATTTTTATGAAAAATGTACAAATTGCTGACCAAAGAATGCACCTATTCCAATATGGGAAGTGATATATGCAAATTTTGCTTGTTAACATGAAGTTCACAAGGTCTGAGATTGCTTAAACGAGAGTAAAGAGGCTGGGTAATTGTGCATTGGACTCTCTTACAACAGCACTGATTCAGCTAATAAGAATATTCTATTACTCGATATCGTTTCCCTACGCATCCAGAAGCTCATTTGCATGGTGAGCGACTCGACAGCTGCTGTGGTCCAGGAGCGCAGTAGTTAATAAGGTGTCGTTGTCCCATTCATTACCAGTCTGAGTGTGAACGTGATGGTATTAAGCACTAAAATGGAGACTCGAAAGTCGTATTTAGAGAGTACGGGAGAACATGACCTTAGTAAATGAATTCCATTAGAATGAGCAAAGGAAGAAAACGACAAGGCAACGTTTAATCAGTTGTAATTGCTTCATTGCTTTCACCTTAACATCAGCCACAGCCTTGCGTGTGTGTTATGTGGATGGAGGGTATATGTGTGTATGGGGGTATTCATGCGTGCGAGCGTGTTGTGAACACATCTGTTAACACACTACAATAACCCTTCTGTCTCATATTCACTTACGGCTAGGCTGCTGTGGGCCTATCCATAAAAGCCTGTTTATTGAGTTTACTTAGATGAGCCTTCTGGTTTATGTCTTCCTTAATAATACAAGTTACACCACTACAACAGTTCTTTTATTTGTTTTTGTTTGTTGTCTTTCCCCGAATAAGACAGAATTAGGCTATGACTAAACACGCCTATATTTTTATTACAGCAATCATCGACCTCCTCATCCTGCTGGCTCATTCATATCAGTGTGGGCTCACTGTTTGAAGAAGTATGCTATTCAAATCTATTGGAAATTTTAATCTGCATGTGGAAGAGACGTTTTGTTTCTCAGTGAAGATCAACACTACCATTTAAACAACTGAAACTGACTGTTACAATAATTTAGTTTCTTCAATTCTTAATCATATAGTGTAAACTGGAATATATAACCTGAAACTCTATATCTATATTGTATAAGTGAAACATTTCTATTAATCATAAATATCTTTTTTAGATGTATATAGATTGTATATTTTGGGGGATGATGATGTTTTTCATAATCATAATCATACATATGTAATTATCTATTTATAGTAATTTCTTGTCTTTTTTTTTCTCTCAAAATTTTATCCCCACTAGGGGGAGAAGAAGGGCCCATTACTAAAAAGCAATAAGCCTAGAGAAGCCTGTGATCTTATCATGGGAAGGGAGTTCTTGGGCATTATTATTATTATTATTATTATTATTATTATTATTAATACTACTACGACTACTACTACTACTAAGTTTTTATTAACATTAATCAACATAAACAAATATTCTGCCAAGATATGTAGTTTATTTAGTATAGTATCCCTGCCAAGCAACCGTGGACTGTTGAATTTATACTGTATATTGAGTACAGAGCCATTTGGGACCCTGGGTTTGGCACTAGTTCTGGCTGAAACATGAACATTTGAAGCATGTAATCCATTCAAGTGACGTCTTTATATGTTTCTACTGCTGTTTCACAGTTAATCATACTGTGAGTAATTTAAGCCTGTGATGTTAATGATGAAGTTGTTCAGGCTGTTGGCCTGTTAGCTCTCTGACCAGCCTAATTCTAGTTAAGGACATTTTCATTCATCTGTTTCATGGATTACGTTTAAAGCATTAAGCAGAGGCTTTTATCTAGAGTGACTTAAAGTAATTTGTTGTCCACTCAGATAAAGTATCCTAGCTAGAGTCCAAACAACCTTTGAGCTAACACCTCAACCACATGGACACCATAGCAACAGTCTTATTCAAAGATCTCCCTACACTGAAATGAAATACCTCACATTACCTGCTGTATCTTCCAGACTGATTTAGACTCATTTTCCAAAACTTGTGCCACATGTAGTGTTGTTTGAATCTGTGCATGTTTTGGACTTGGCTGCTCCACAGCGTGGTAGGTAATGGGAAAAATCCAGTTTCAACTGGAAAAGTACTTGTTGAGAAATTTGTTGGTGCTGGATCTCAGAATGAAATGACTTATGCCTGAGCAGCATCCAGAAGATTGCTCAGTTATGAAAGCAGTGTCAGTCTGATATAGTAGTAATGTTGCAGTGGACACAATATATTAATTTGCCCTAATGTATAGAGCTAGCATGATGTTATATCATAACTGGGTGAGGTAAAGAAAACATGTGTGCCATGTAAATTTAGCAAGACTCTCTGCTAAACAAAGGCTGTCCATGGCTTAAATGTTTTACATACTGTGTACCAACTCATGCCTAAGAAATGCGAGGATACTAAGTCTACAATAGGTTTAATCAGACAAGGCTCACTTATGGTTTAAAGGAATAGTTTGTCAAAAATCAAGTGCATTCATTAACCCCCTTAATAAAAGTTTACACCCACTGTAACGAGGCAACAGCATTAAGATGAATGTGGACTAAAAGGCAAACAAGGTTCAATAACAGGCAGCAAAGAGAACAGTCAAAAACAGGCAAGGGTCGAAATCCAAAATGACAGAAAACACGAGGCATCCAAAAACCCAGGAGTAGACAAACAATCGTGGTCAATAAACAAGCCAAAAAAGTCCAAACACAGATTAACAAAACCAGCTGGCAAAGGTACAAAAGGGTATAGCAAGAGACAAAGTCGGTTAAACAAAGATGGGGTCAAAACATGCAATCATAGACGCTTAGTATGGTCAGAGAGAAACAATACCTTGCACCAACTCTTCCTACAGCCCAGGCTTAAATACTAAAAAAGTAGGTCAACCTACACAGGTGTGTCTACTCAATAATCAGGGGACTGATTGAAATGACACCAATTAGCATCATGCCTAAATCATATATATATGCCTCAAACCAAACCAAGCTTCTGATATTAAATAACATACTGTTATCGTCTCTATTCCTCTGTTAAACTACTGGCTGACCACTCGCAAGCTATGAAAATAGCCTTGCCTTTGGACATTTCTTATTTGTCACTATTCTTTTTTTTGTGTTAGTTGATTCTCTAATGCATTGTGAGTGGAATTGTTTTGCTGCATCTTATGTTTTTTGTCTCTCTAATTTGTTTACATGCTTCTCTCCTGCATTTGTATTGTGGAGCTTGCTGTGCCATGCACCAACGGGCCACCGTACTCCTGGCATCTTTAATTATTCGCTTATTTAGTTGCAGCTGATGAAAAACAAAAGGGAGATGACACCAAGCATCACAACCCATTTCCTTAAAATTATACATGCTTCTCAGCTACTAAAGGGATTTGCCTCACGATAATAGAGATAAAACAGAACCATTAAGGATTTTTGCTAAGTTAATTAAAAGCAAGAGGATTAACCACAAAAAAAGCCTGGTAGAGCTATAAACAGGCAAGGCTGCTGATATTGTTCCAAAAGCTGGAGTAAAATAGGGCCGCCGCATCTGCGATGATCATCCCAGATCATCCGAGAGCATGCGGTTTTTAAGCATCCTGGAACACAATGATGAAGTGAACATTACAGTGTTTAAAGGTAGACTACAGCATTTTAGACCTAATCTCTCTCTGCTGAATTCTGTCTAGTGCAATTAATTAGCATGGGCAGTCATTAAAATGTGTTTCCCTGCACTTAGAAAGTAACAGAACATCTTGAAACTTGAAACTGACCTATATTAGAAGTCAATAGAAGTTGCTTAATTCCAACAGCTAATGTTTATGTGAAAAATGAGATGGAGTGTAGATTGAGAAACATTGGAATATTGCTTTCCTAAGGAGGTGGGGGTTCTGAAACATACAGCAAAACAAGGCCGCCTATAAAAATATATATCGCTGCTGTCGGAAAACAAAATCTTATATCTCCATTTTTGTCAGTTTTTCACATAATTTGAAAATAAATGTTGTTCTTTACACTGTGTAAATTTCATGATGAATGGACCAAAAGAAACAGCCCAAAATTACTTGGAAAAAAAATTCTGGTTCCATTGACTTACATTGAAAGTAAAATATTTTTTTCCTTCTCCTGTAAAGTTGTAAAGACAACAGCGATATACTCAAGTTAGAGTCACTATATTATGTATCTAATAGCTTCACAACAAGGAAGGACTGAGTTCGATTCCCGGGGCGACCAGGGTCATTTTTGCATGGGAGTTTGCATGATCTCCCTGTGTCTGCGTGGGTTTCCTCTGGGTGCTCCAGTTTCCTTCCACTGCACAAAGACATGCAATCAAGCCAGTTGGACATGCTAAATTGCCCCTAGGTGTGAGTATGTGTGTGAATGTATATGTCTGTCTGTCTGTCTTTCTACCCTGCGATGGACTGGTGACCTGTCCAGGATGTATCCTGCCTTCCAACCAATGACTGCTAAGGTAGGCTCCAGCTTCCCCCCGTGACCCAGAAGGAAAAGTGGCCTAGAAGAGAGAAGATACTTTAATAATGCTAAACATGATAAGGACATGGAAGGGACTATGAATTCATAATGCATATAGCATAGTCAGTGTGTTGCAAGCTAGTGCATGTCAGTGCCTTATTCCTGGATTTTATTTGACTTCAAATGCACAAAACGATCTGTGCAAATTTAATAAACTTCATTACTGTGGGTCACAACACAGGAGCATCCTGTGCATGACATGCAAGACTTGAGCTCCTTGAATCACTCAGACTCCTCAGAGTAAACAGCAGAGATAAATATAGAAACAGTAGGCAGTAGAGCTACACAGTTCTCAAACCTTAAGAGCCATGACCCTCCAAACATGTAGTTTGGAGTTTGCAATCCTTCTTGTCTCTTTGGGGAGAAAAAAAAAACACAACAGCATCCACATGCATGGAACAAAATGGCATTGCTGATCATAATACAAATGAAACAGCTATCTGTTTAGCTTTAACTTGTGTTTTGCAAACATCTGACAGCTGTTTCACAGCACTGTTCTGAACAAAGTGATGTACTTACTTCATAAGCTGAATAACAGCAATAACTGACACAAATACGTTTTTATGTGAAGTAACTTAATTCTCTATAGTGAACAATGGATTGACCATCCACTGCTCCAAATGTGGCCATTTTGTAGAGTACCATAATCACAGTGTTTGTAGAAGTAATAGCTAGTTCACTGTGAGGCTAGCTGCTGAGCACTGCTGCACACCACTAGAGTGACCATTTGTCCTATGGCTCATTGTAGGTGGTATGTCTTCATTCACATAGGGACTCAGTTTTAGCTTAGAGACCACCACACTACCAAGCACAAGCACACCACCACAGTACTGAAAGTCTTGATGATCTCTTTAAGGAAATTGTTACTTTCCATAATGTGGTTACTTTGAAGAACAACAACAACCAAAATAGTATGCTGTATGGGGCTGCAATAATTTGCTAACCAAGTTTTAATTATTGCAATAAAACAATAATTATAAACAAAAATGTGGCTTTGTCAGGGTCTGTGGAGCTCTTAAGTAGTGTTATCCATGGCTAGTTTACAGCAAAGAGATAGAACATGTAATGCTTTTAAGTTTGATACACATTCATGTTGGCCTTTTGTCCTTGATCCTGTTCAGACAGCATTGCTTTCACTGTGAGTTGGTAGTTTTACCACAACCGAGAAGGTGATTAAAATAATATAGGTGTGAATTCTGTAACTTAAACACATGGAACCAAAATGTGTGAATCCTCAGAGTGAATCTCTGGAAATATCTGCCTAATTGCAGTGAAAATTGGCAGATAACACTGCTATGGGAATAAGACAAGATGACCAGAAGCACTTTTTGTTTAATTACATAAAATGCCTATATTATATTTTACCCCATGTTAGTTTGTACCCTACTCTCTGGTCCCAAAATCCTATAAGACAGCTGCTGTAACTCCTGAATTGTCCATCACAGTGTATTATTGTGTGAGTGCTTGGTGTGTGTGTTCGGGTGAGTGGGTAGGAAAATTGCGAGGTGCTGAGCACGGGCCTCATGTGATTGCAGCTCAGCGGCCGGAGCATTGATCCGGGGTAGAGAGGAGAGATAGAGGAGGATGAGGAGGAGGATGGTGGTGATTTGAGTATGTATCATTCTCCTGAATAGTGTGTGCATGCATGTGTGTGTGTGGTTGGGTGAAGGCATAGAGAGCAGCCTATAATGGCTCTCAGTCAGGGGGGCCTGGCTATGCGTCACTCAGCACATGATGAAGCATCCTCTATAAATACAGAGACTGAATAACATTCACATTGACTGGAAGGCCTGTAGTGACACAATCTTAATCTAGGCTGCATCCTGCAGGCGACTTACTATGTGCTATATGGTCCATGACAGTGGAAGAGGGGATTGCATTGGTGAACCATGACTATTAGAGCTAGGCCTTTAGTTTGGGCCATAAATGTCCAAATTTGGTCAAAAAATTAGTAACAAAAATAAAACTACCTTCAAGATGAAGCACATTTCTGCTAGCATCCATATGGATCTCTAATAGTATGTTAGCATTAAGTGTATAGCCATTTCTGTCTGTTTTAGATTAAATATGGACATTTAAAGCTTGTGCTAGAGATTGATGTACATAATTGATGCTTTTAGTAAAGTATACATAGAGCTATCACTGTTTTCGGTTCCTACCAACAGAAACTGAATCAAGAACTGAATAATGCCATTAAAACTATATCATTAAAAGTCAATAATTATTGAATGTGCGTGAGAGGCACAGGCCACATACAGTGTTTAAGATTATTAACTATTTTATCATAGTAATAATAATAATAATAATAATAATAACAATAATAATAATGTTTCCACTGAAATTAGAGTTGCTCAACCCACTCCCCACTTTCCCACTTCTCTCTCTAGCTTTTTTTTATTAAAGTGATTCAATCTTTTTTTCCTTTTTCCCTCCTGGCAGTGTCCAAATGGCTGTTGTATGCTAATGACATGCAGAATGACCTCACTAGCAGATGACCAGAGTATGGGGTGAGTAGGTAACCACTTCCCAAAGGTAACTTAAGCTACAATCAGCATTTATTTTATTTTGAGGCTTATTTGTTGATGAATTTCATAAATTGGCATTTTAGTGTTTATAAGAAGCAGATTTAACAGATCATGCTGCTGCATTCTGCTTACTGTCCATGTGAGGTGTTTTAACCAATCATGCTGCTGTGTGCTGCTTACTGTCCACATGAGTTGACTGATTTTCATCAGCACTGTCCACAGAGACTCCCGGGGTTAAACTCAACACTTGCAGGGTTAATGGCACCTGCAGAGAAAACAGGCTTTGATTGATTGATGCAGTGTATTGATTATGTATTTGTTAGCACAGAGACACGGACAGTTTTTCTGCGACTGAGTGAAGCATATTGACTTATTACCCCCCTATTGACTATTGGGAAATGATTTGAGAACATTTTAAATGGCTAGGGACTGTTTGTTGAGCTGTGATTAAAATGAGCACCTGAGAGAGGAAATTGCTTGAGAAAAAGATTACACAGTGGACAGTGCCAGGCCGAGTCGGGGGTGAAGTGCAGGTCAGCAGGGGTAGAGATGAAGATGCAATGAATCAGCCTCATCTCTCCAAACTAATTGCGACTTTGCGAAGGACAAAAAAGGCGTGTGCAGAAGTGCTGCCAAATGTGTAGAGTATTAGATTAGAAAATGGAGGTGAAAACACATTAAAGCGGAGCAGCTTATTAATAGTGCTTTGCATGGTGGCACAGAATGTAGGTTATTTAGCAGATTTTCAGATTTTTCAATTAGTTCTAAAAGACACCCAGTTGAGTTTAATTGTTTTTATTTATAGCCTGTGTTTTTTGTGTGGCTGTTGAAATACATTAGAGCCACCATAGAAATAAGACTGTTTTACTTTCTGTCTTTCCTTAATTCTTTTTTGGTCCTCCACCTTCAAATAAGGTGACCCTCAGAAATGGGAAATAGAGAATAGAAAGCAGGTAGATGGAGTTATTGAATAAGGCAGTGAGAGAGTGAGGGAGTGAGTAAGGGAGTGAAAGTGAGGAGTGAAAGTAATTAAGTAACAGAAGGAGTGAGGGAGCAAGTGAAGGAGTAGTGAGGGAGTCGTCAATTATTATAGTTTTTTAAATGTATTTAATTAAGTTATTTATTTAATGTTTTTGTTGAATATTGTTGTTGTCAGTCAAAACCTCATATCTCCACCTTTCTATTTTTTACTGACTAATAAGTGTTATAAAATTAGCTTATAGGAGCTTGGAGTAGATATATCTAATCTATCTAATGGTCTGTGGGAAGATGCTCTTGCGAATATTAAGTGCTTGATAAATATGAGACAAAATTGAATACAGTTTAAAATAGTACACAGACTGCACCACTCAAAAGATAAATTACATAAAATGTTCCCTGATGTGTCTCCATTGTGTAAAATCATAGTTGGAACATTGGTTTATCAATTTTTGACATGCTTAACACTTCACAAGTTTTAGAAATCTGTTTTTGATTTAGTCTCTAAAGCATTCAGTAGAATCAGCCTGCCAGACCACTTAGTTGCAATGTTTGGGAAAGGAGACCCTGTTCCCTTTATGAACAAATCAGTAATAAGCAACTTCTCTTGGTGATTAATTTTACAAAATTGGAAATCAGAAATACCATCATTTCAAACATGGATCTGATATTTTGGGTATGTGCACCAGTGTGCAGAATATCCATCCATCCATCCATTTTCTCCGGCAGGGTCGCAGGGGGGGGGGGGGCTGGAGCCTATCCCAGCAGTCTTTGGGCGGAAGGCAGGATACACCCTGGACAGGTCGCCAGTCCATCGCAGGGTAGACAGACAGACACAGACAGTCACTCACACCTAGGGGCAATTTAGCATGTCCAATTGGCCTAACTGCATGTCTTTGGACTGTGGGAGGAAACCCACGCAGACACAGGGAGAACAAGCAAACTCCACACAGAGAGGACCCTCGTCGCCCGGCCGGGGAATCAAACCCACACCCTCCTTGCTGTGAGGCAACAGCGCTACCCACCACACCACCGTGCCGCCCTGTGCAGAATATCCATTTAAAGTAAATCTAGCTCTTAGACCCAAAGCTTAGGGTAGAATATATCAACCAGTTCTGGATCACATAGAGAAAACTGCTCCACTGACCCACCTACTGTGCTGCAATTTGTGTCTGCATCCATAACAGTATAATCATAGGTGCTACATTAAGAGCCACTGAATTTCAAGTATTTTTACTGCTGCTTCATTATTATAACTGTTTGTAGTCATCTTATTTTATTCTCTCACCTTTAATTATTATTATTAGTATTAGTATTATCATTTTAATAATAATAATAATTATTATTATAATAATATTGTTGTTGTTGGTGTTGTTGGTATGTCTAAACATATATACTTCCTTTCTTTTTCCATATTCGAAATATTTCAAATGTAGTAAAAAATAATAATAATAATAATAACCCAAACAAACAAACAAACCCACTAAGGAAGCATTAACATAACTCACTAGTTGTGAAGCTCTATTGTGTGTGCTTGTGCCAAGCTAACTGAGCTGGACTTTGCCTGCTGCACTGAAGCATACCATGAAGTCAGACTTGTGTGTGTTAAGCCGAAAGTGTCCAGTGTTCTAGATGTTTTGTTTCAGCAAACAGATGTGATGAACACCTGAAGACGATGCTTTATCATGCAAAACTAAACATTGTAAGGTGGTGTTTGAATCCCACTGGTGGGACTGAGACTAGGGACTGGGACTTGGGACCAGCCATGGCAAATACCTCTGATGGGACCATAGTTGCAAAAGGGTTAATGGTAGTAAAATGTCTTGACAGTCTTAGATGGCATTCTGTAGATTTTGGAAATCTGCATTAAAAAGCCAGGATGGAGAAATGAAAAATTTGACCAAATATCACAGAGAAAAGTGCTAGATTTTTTGAATAAATGATAAAGTGGGAGAGACAATCACATGCTTAGCTCTATTTCCCATCAGCACCATTTGCTATGATGTTCCCCAGGGTCTCATGAGTAATGGGGAAGTGGGAAAGAGACTTCAGCCCTCATTAAATGGACCACTGCTTGCTCAGGCCAGCATCTCTGAACTGTTAGGGCTACAGCTAGTTAATAAAAGTTGAAATGCTGCATGTTGCAAGCATGTCATGTCATCTTCAGGAATGTGTGCATAACTGTAGGTGATGGAAATACAGATCCATTTGCATTACGTTTTACCGACTTTCTGGAAATTCACTTAAAATTTGAGAAACATTTGAATGAGAATCTTGCTAGTGAATGGCTTGGTGGCAGTGACTGTCACCTCACCCTGCGTTTACATTAGCAGGAGGCAGAATGTCAGGATTCATGTCAGAATGTCATTTCACACATAAGTAGGCAATCTTTAGCTGTGATTTAGTGACAGGAGGACAAGCAACAAATCGAGTTGAGATTTTCTCTATTTTATGCAGATAATGTATGATACAGTGACGCGACAATCTATATGATTGGCACCAACAAATTCCTTGGAGCAGTCATAGACACGGTGTCAGGTTTCTGACAGAACTCAGATGCTTGCAGACCAAACTGAAGTAAAATGGCTTTATTAGCAAAAGGAGAATCCCAAAGCAAGGTCAACCAGCCCAAAGTCAGCAGCCAAATTAAGAAAACAGTAACCATGAGGGCAGTCTAAAAAACAGAGTTTGTAAACCAGAAAAGAAGGTCAAACCAGAAATACCAACAACATTAAGAGGGCTAGGCTAAAGACGAGGTCAAAAAATGAAAAGGTCATACATGGAAAAGCAAACTAACAGGTTTCTAGGCTCGGGAACAAAGGCAATACTTCAAGAAGTACAAACAAACTGAGGAAGTTCATGTATGATGCTTAACAGGTGAGCTGGATCAATAATCAGGTGAAGTGGAACAGTGGAGTATCATGTGAGGGAGATCAGGGGTCATGTGATCAGGTGGGGTGTTCTGAGAAATGGAGCCTGGAGGCTGGGAAGTAGTAACAGTGGCACTGGAGGAAATTACATTCCTTTTCCCAATAATGTTGTGCAAAAACTGGAAGAGAATGAATCATATCAACATGTACATTTTCACATTTATATTTGAAACAAAATTAGCAATACATTAATAGTAGGCTTTTTTCCATCTTGTCTGAAGATGGACAGTGTACACACACGAAACAATAAGAGCAGCCTCAAACACACCCACAAGTTACACATTTGGGGGCAATGTTAGTGACTTGCCACCTCCTAATGTTAACATATGGTCACCCTTTATAAACACTTGCCCAGTGCTAATCAAAACTTCATTATGTTTATTTCACTCTGGCCATGCTCTCAATGCTTTCAAGCACCTGGGTGACTTTATACTCCATAACCATAACCTAGAAGACTAGTGATTGTTTGCACATAAGAGTTTAATTTACCATTAGCCTCAGCTTGTGTTCCCTTTAATTATATTACTGTAGTAGTCAGACCACCCATTTGGTGGCATGCTGTTTTGCTGGGAAAGCGGGAAGATCCCTCTGATTTTCTCTCTCTCCTTCAGTAATGAACACCTAGTCTACTCCATTTGAGCTGGTGCTATCAGAAACTAAGCTTGTGCTGTGCTGTGCTGTGGCCACACACCATGGCGGCCGTAATGATAAAGCTGCAGGGGAATGGCTTAATAGGAGTAGGCGGAGGAGGTGGTCGAGATGGGGAAGCGGACTGAGGTGACTGCTGAGATTCCCCCTGGAGAGGCCAGTCCGCCTTGGACATATCCATAAAACGTATGAAAAATGATTAGGCTGTGACTAATTGCCCGTTTAGTGTCGCAGAAAGTTGTTAAACAGACCATTGCTTTTTAATACCTAAAGTAAGGAACAGGATTAATTAAGCAGAAATGTATTCTTCCTTCCTGCCAAGTGCCTCTCTCTCCAGATGCAGGGTAAAAAAGCAGGGGTCCGCTGATGTAGGCCTCTGTGAAACAAACGATATACCATACAATGTAAAGTTTTGTGGCTGTTCTCCAAGCCCTGGTCTGCGGAGTGGCCAGTGGAAGAAACCAAAATAGTGATAAACCCTGGTGATAAACATGTGAAGATCAAAAAACAGTGTACTACTACATTCTCTATATACAGTAATATGTGAAAGTCTTAGGCACCCAAGACACATTTTCAAAATCTATTTATTTGTGTAGTTTGTGTTTATTTGCTGAGAAAAGTGTTAATATTTGAATAAACAAAATGTATAGAATATTAATTAGTTAATTAAAACCCAGTATTATATGTAGTTAAAAAGCAGCTCCTGGTTTGATCAATCAGTGCTTCAGTAAATTGTGCTCATGATGTAACTGATGAGATTAACAAGTCTCTGTGGTGGCTCTGAAGAAAAATATGGATCCAAGAAATTCTTGTTACTTTTTTATTGTTTTTATGCTTATTTGAATTATGAATATGACTTTATTCTAATGTATATTCTGATAAACTCACTGCTGAGGTAAATTGTTTAAAAATGAGCTTAGATGCCTCAAACTTTCGCACAGTACTGTATTGCCTATAATATTGTTACCAAGATACCAGAAAGTATCAGAAGATGTTTTGTTCCATATTTCAAGTTCTCAGAACTGAGATAGAACTCGTTCTGAGTGTTCTACAACGGTCATTAATTAAATGGTCTACACCAAAGTCTTCACAATCACGTGAATTATAGCATTCAGCATTGTAACATGGAGCACTGTATGAAAGTAAGCCCAATGCTAAAAATCTGACAGATTCAATGGCTTCAAATAATGAGCCTTCCTGTTTTGGAAAAACCTTCAGTATGAAAGACAGAAGTGAAGCGCTGCACACAGTAAATGCAGTGATTTAAGGAAAGAAGAAAAATAACCAGAACTGGTTACTAGATATGTAGCTTATTAAACTTGGGCAGAAGACAGGATACACAATGGACAGGTTGGCAGTCCATCGCAGGTCTTTATCTACAACATTTTTAAACTTTGTTTGAATTTATTTTTTTTATTTATTATTATTTCATTGAAAACGCTGATCTCATACTTTTCGATTGTGATTCCAAACTTTTGAATGCTAACGTATATGTAATAGAATAGAATAGAATAGAATTCAACTTTATTGTCATTGCGTATGTCACAGGTACAAAGCAACGGAATGCAGTTTGCATCCATCCAGAAGTGCTTAGCAGCAATATAAATATATATCTTACAATGTACAGTAAGTATAGTATATACAGGTTAAAAAAATATGAGGGGGTATGAACATGAAGGGGGTTATACAGGTTATAAACAAGAATGTACAGGTTATAAATATGAGGGCTATAAGTACTATGAACAGGTTATAAATATGAGGGGGTATAAAGTACTATGAACAGGTTATAAATATGAGGGGTATAAGTACTATGAACAGGTTATAAATATGAGGGGGTATAAAGTACTATGAACAGGTTATAAATATGAAGGGGTATAAAGTACTATGAACAGGTTATAAATATGAAGGGGGATAAGTATGTACTTATGAACAGGTAGAGTATTTACACAGTATATACAATAATGGGCAGTATATACAGCAGATGTAAGTGCCGGTGAGTGGTGCTGGGTGGTGTTTAAGTCTGTGTGTTATTGGTGTGTGTGTTAGGGTACAGTCCAGTGTTATTTGTTTAGATGTCAGGAGGCAGAGTTCAGGAGTGTGACAGCTGTTGGAAAGAAGCTGTTCCGGTACCTGGTGGTCTTAGTCCGGAGGCTCCTGTAGCGCCTCCCAAAGGGCAGGGGGGTGAAGAGTCTGTGTGCTGGGTGACTGGGATCTTTGATGATTTTTCCAGCCCTCTTCAGACACCGCTTCCTGTAGATGTCCTCTATGGCAGGAAGTGGTGCACCGATGATGCACTGGGCAGCTTTCACCACCCTTTGCAGCGCCTTCCGGTCTGAGGCAGAGCAGCACCCGTACCATACTGTGATGCAGTTGGTCAGGATGCTCTCAATGGTGCAGCGATAGAAGTTCACCAGGATGTCTGAGGACAGGTGGTTCATCCTCAGCCTCCTCAGAAAGAAGAGGCGCTGGTGAGCCTTCTTTACCAGCTTGGAGCAGCTGGTCGTCCAGGTGAGATCCTTGGAGATGTGGACACCAAGGAACTTGAAGCTGTTCACACGCTCCACTGCCGTCCCCTTGATGTGGATGGGTGGATGTGGGTCAGCATTCCTTCTGAAGTCCACAATGAGCTCCTTAGTTTTCTGAGCAGGAGATAAAGCAGGATGCGAGTGTGAGTTGGTTTTATTAGAGGCCTTGACAAAGTCAGGCAATATGCAGGAAAACAAGAACACGAGGAAAACAAGCAAGCAATAAAACGGAACTAAGAAGCAAAGCTAAAACGGTAAAATCACATCAGAACTGCGCTGAGCTGAGCTAAGAACAACCCACAAAAAATATACACACATCCATTCAATGCCAAGCAAAGACAGGACTGAAAACAGGGGTATATACACACCAACACCATGTATATGAACACCAACAAGAAACACCTAGGAGGTATCACTGGGAAGGCTATAAACATAAGACACAGGTGAGGGGTGTGACTGGAAACCAGTGGAGCTGGAAACCAAAATAAAGGCACACGGCAGAGAAAAACAAGGAAAATAGGCTAGAACAGAGAAAAACACAGACAAGGCATAAGAGTAAGTTACAGTATGCTGTAAAATGCTGAATGTAAGGTGTAAAAAATTCATTATTATTATATACATTTTTGGAATATTTGAATTGATTAGATAGTGACCTATAATAACATTCAATATTGTACGCACTACTTTCTAGACAAAATAAAATTGTTTTGCTGTTTTAAAATAACAGTTTTTTAAATTGCATTATTTTGTTATTTAAATATATCTACTGTGTAGACATTTCTACTGGTTTCATCTGCATATGGGATGTTTAACCAATCATCTCACAAATTTAGTCATGTCATGAACAGCTGCTAACACAGTGTCACTGGACAGAGAAGAAATTCTGTGATGCCAGCTAATAGACACCTGTGTAAGATAACATCATGCTAGATTGTGGTGAAAGAGTTGGTCTACCCACCCAGACAGAGTGAGGCCAGTTATGACTGTGTCTGTAGTATTACACGGTATATTTTTAACAGAGTTCTGAGTCAGACCAAAATAACAGTGTAGTGATATGCTTTTAATTATTTTCTTGATTATTGCAATTATACCCACTGTGAAGTCACATTTTATTAGAGCTAAATCCAACATATGGCAGAGATTTCTCCCTTTAATATATGGACATACCAATACATCAACTATATCTACTGAGAGCGTTCACCGTGCATTTTATGGAACTATTATCAAGTGTGTAATAAAAGCTTTCTTGAAATGACCACAGTGGAATAACAATAGAAGTGTGCTCTCTATTATAGGCCAATGGATTTGTGGTTCTCTGGGCCTTTTCAGAGGTCTGCTTGTAGTGCACCTCCAAAGTTCATTTTTAGCTTTTCAGTTTTTCACAATGACAGGCTCTTGGCACGTCCTTTTATGAATGGAGGTGAAGCACTTTCTAAATGGCCAATAAACCATCACCTCAAGCATGGTGGGAATGTAAAGAAAAAAAAAAAATATTGGCAATTTCACAAACACTTGAAAGTATGCTCTGAAGAGGGCTTTTGGAGTGATTGAGGGACAGAACATCCTGTGAATCGTTATTGTCTGATTTTTAAGTGTGTTGTACATAAAATGATATTGATTGATAATTCTGCTGTGTGTTGCCAAGACAAAGTAACTCTCTTCCTGTTGTGTATGTTGCCTCTGTGCTCGCTGTAGACAGATCAGGAGTCATAAAGCAAAGAATCAGAGTTTGCTTGACCTCATTTGCACTTGGTCACATTTACACATGGTTTCATACAACCTGTATGTTGAATATTTTCTGTTTGAACAAAAATTTTGTATCTTCTTTTTTCTTTTTTTATTGGGCAACACTTCATTTGGATAATCCACTGTAGACATTTTGCAGATGCTTACTTTACAAGTTACATTTATTTACGTTCAACTAAATATCTACTAAATTGACCATAATTATTATTAACTCTAAACCTGGCTCTAATCCTAACCCTAGCCTTAACCTTAACCTTTTGTTGTGACAGGCAAACAATGCATTTCTGGTTAGTCAATTAAAATATGTATAAAAATATATATAAAAAGCAAATCCCAACAAATTACTCATGTTGCTGGTTTAGTTTCTTTCTATGCAAAAAAATGCTGCCTTTATTACTGTAATTTTACATGACACTAGCACTTTCCTTAAACTTGTAAGAAGATGTCTTTTGCAGTCAATGTTTATTAGTTTCCTGTCTTCCATAATTAGCTTCATGTATTGAATGTGTGATACATTGGCCATGTATCACAAACATGGGCTGTGTGTTATTTTGTAGTGGAAGGGTTTTGGTGGTCAAATGTGGCTTGGAGAGATGGAGTTGGTTAAATGCATCTCAGTGAAAAATGGACAGACCAACATTTTTCACATACCTTGAAATAGCTTACAAAAAGGTGATCTTTTATTTTATCCTAGTCCTAATAAATGCCAATAAAATCTGCAATAGGAAGGAAAACTACATTTAAAATACCTAAATAAATAAATAAAATAGTAGTAAGGATCATTTCAAAGCATTTTAAGGCAAATGGCCAAAGTTTAATTACTTTCTATCTGTCTTTCTACACTCCCCAAGCAAATGACTTAATGAAATTCCACAGCTATTAATCTTAAGCGCTACCTCTGAGCTACTATGCCACTAAGCCACGGAGAGAGGAGGGAATGGGACATGACATTTGACTAATTGCACTCATTTGAGAACGATCACTGCTCCAATGTATTTGTGACACACCGCAGAGAAAAACAACACAGGAGAACCCCTGTCAGGCCTGTGACCCTCTGCGCTCCCTGGATTCTGTAAAACTGGTAAATATATCCAATTAAAGCTATAATTGCCTGAATTAATTAAACTCCAGGGGAGCAAAGGTGAAATTAAAGTTGGTGAAATTCCTTAGTTGGCCCCTCTGGATGTTGGTGCTTATAGCTTGGTAGGTCAGGGTTTCTTAAACAATTAGTTTCCTGAGACACTGCCAGTGCAATGTAGAACGCTGGCAACAGAGTGGACCGGTGCTTTCATTTTTTATCTTCACTTGGTGTCCCTATATCCTAAACTCCTAATTATAGCAGACAGATAAAACAATGCCCTCTCAAGGTAGCAACTCCCTGTACCATTTAAAAAAGTGGGGACCTTTAGGGCATTTTTGACCTAAAGATTTCTGGGAAATAATAAAAAGATCATTTTTTTTTATTATTTTATTTAATTGAATCCTTACATTTGTTATTTTTTTAAATGTTTCAGTATTGCTCACGTTTCATTGCTAAGTTTTGCTTGTAAACAAAATGGCTAATCTGGAAACCCTATTGCATTCAGGTTTTATTATCTGTGATATCTAGATACACACAGGCAAGAGAGCTCCCCAATTGGTTAGGCCTTCAGTAGCTGGAAAGAAGTCCTTACACACTAGATTATCTACCAGAGGAGGTAGCTAATCACATTTTGATTTAAAATGGGAAGAAGAAATTTTATGAGGGGAAAAAATGTTGCTCAAGGCCTTCTGGAAGTCTTAAATAAGTCACTGGGTAGAAATAAAAGTGTTAGGCTCATCAGGCTTCTGTCAATTGAAAGATAGATAAAACAGCACCAGCTGTATGCCAGGACTCTTTACTTTAAAACTGCAATTTACAAAGTGAAATTTATGTCTACTACAAGTTTCACAATATACATGTTTAATGCAGAAAAGACAAAAAAAAATTCATGTTCATTGGCATACATTTAGCACTAACATAATATCAGAAATCCCATAGAGCTAGCAGAAATGAACACTGCAAGAAAGCTTTTTGTTGTGAGAAATCTAAGTATCAGAGTCACTGTAACAGTCCATAGTCAGAAAACCAATAGACATACTCATACCCATCCATAAACATATTGATAGCAGGGATAGTACTAAATAAAAACAACATCACAAACAATGGCTAGTAAGAGAGTGAAACATTACAAGGCGTCACAAAATGAGACCAAAAAGGATTGGTATAAACATTAAAACTGGAATGAATCCTAGGTGGACATAATCACTAGATAGAGGTGATGGGTGGAGTTGGAGGGGCATGGGAGATCAAAAAAAAAAAAAAGAGGATGTAGTCAGAAAGCCACAGGATCAGCAATGTGAAACCCGAAGGGGGAACTCAATAGGATAGGAAAAAAAAAGTTTAATTTTATACATGTACTTATGTATCATGATATCAGATGACATTTAGGTTAAGATTAAAAGTTAGCATTAAAGTTAATAATTAAACTTCTTCTAAATCTGCATTAAAAAAAGAAAATGTGTAATGTGTAATTAATGATCTCTTGCTTCCTGACCTCTGTTACTCTTAAATGAGTCTTACAAACCTGACATATTGATTGTAATGTCTTGCTCTGCTTTCTCTGCTTTTATTTATATATATATATATATATATATATATATATATATATATATATATATATATATATATATATATATATATACACACACACAGACACACACACTGTATTTCCAAAAGTATTCGCTGATCTGCCTTCACAAGCGTATTAACTTGAGTGACATTCCATTCTAAATCTAGTTTCAACTCTTCTGGGAAGTCTTTCCACAGTGTTTAAGAATGTGTTTATGGGAAATTTTGACCATTCTTTCAGAAGCGTGTTTGTGAGGTCAGACACTGATTTTAGACGAGAAGGCCTGGCTCACAGTCTCCGCTATAATTCATCCCAAAGGTGTTCTATTGGGTTGAGGTCAGGACTCTGTGCAGGCCAGTCAAGTTCTTCCACACCAAATTCACTCATCCATGTCTTTATGGACCTGCTTTGTGCACTAGTATGCAGTCATGGTCGAACAGGAAGCGGCTGTTCCCAACTGTTCCCACAAAGCTGAGTGCATGAAATTGTCCAAAATGTCTTGGTCTGCTGAAGCATTAAGAGTTCCGTTCACTGAAACTAAGTGGCCGAGCCAAATTCCTGAAAAAAAAATCCCACACCATAATCCCCCTCCACCAAACTTTACACTTGGCACAATGCAGTCAGACAAGTACTGTTCTCCTGGCAACGACCAAACCCAGACTCGTCCATTGGATTGCCAGACGGAGCAGCGTGATTCGTCATTCCAGAGAACATGTCTCCACTGCTCTAGAGTCCAGTGGCGGAGCTTTACACCACTGCACTCGACGCTTTGCATTGCATTTGGTGATGTAAGGCTTGGATGCAGCTGCTCTGGATTGGAAACCCATTCCATGAAGCTCTCTACGCTGTTCTTGAGCTAATCTGAAGGCTACATGAAGTTTGGACGTCTGTAGCGATTGACTCTGCAGAAAATTGGTGACCTCTGCACACTATGTGCCTCAGCATCCGCTGATTTTACATGGCCAACCACTTCATTGCTTAGTTGCTGTTGTTACCAATCGCTACCACTGTGGAATACTTAGTAGTGAGGAAATTTCACAGCTGGACTGCACAGGTGGCGTCCGATCATGGTACCAGGCTGGAATTCACTGAGCTCTGAGAGCGACCCATTCTTTCACTAATGTTTGTACAAGCAGTCTGCAGGCCTAGGTGCTTGGTTTTATACACCTGTGGCCATGGAAGTGATTGCAACACCTGACTTCAATGTTTTTGATGGGTGAGTGAATACCTCTGGCAATATAGTGTATATAGTCTGTTTTTTTATTGTTCAAAACAATACAATAAAATTTAAAGACTAAAAACAAACGGCTAGAGAACAGGAACACTGACCAAATATGCTACTAAAATTGAGTAGCAATATCATGATATGTTAGTATCCCATTATATCAGAATCGATGACATGACACTTAGCATTTACATTATTTTATAAGTAATTTGGGACCATTTCTGTTGGTTCATTCACCATGAAATATCCACGTAATGTAAAGGGCAGGTGACACTTAAAAACTTTTTTTTATTCTTCAAGGTTGTGAGAGATAACATAATAAAGAGGTCGTTTCATGGTTTCATTCCTCTAATTTGGTGTTATGCAGGATCTTACGGACTCCAAGATGAACAATTAGGATTTGGAATTCATGTACAATTTTATTTGAGTGTGGTTCAGGAATTTTCAATAGCAGGTGAAGATCTCAAACTGAAAAACAAACCTAATCCCCTTACATCCATCTTCAGTGATGCAGGTACAGAAGACAGAAAATAATTCCAGTGTTCTAAGTAAGACAACTAAATATTTGACACTCCAATAGTCCATGTTGCTTCCTGTAGCTTGTTTGAGTGGCCTGCCATTGTAAGGCATCTAAAATAAATTGTCTCAAAGACAGTTGTGATCACTGGCTTCAGCAGATTGTCACAGTTGTTGAGAAAGTTTTATTTGAGAAAATAGCTTCTGTGTTTGAAAGGATGGTGTGCTGACGAGATACAGAATTGCTCTTCGTATGCAACAGTGCCTTTCCTGCCATATTCATTTATATGGGGGTTTGAGAGAACAGCATTTTCAGCTTCCATTTTGAAGAAAATAAAGCCTTTCACAAATATCATAAGCAACTGGTATTTCTATATACAAGGATACTTGCATATCATCACTGTCCAAATAACCCCAATATCTCTAACACAAATAACCCAAATATAACCCAAATTATTTTTTTGTTTTTCTGGTACTTTGAGCTCCACACTATGGAGCTCTTGAAGGGACATGGTGTATTTTTTTGATGAAAGGTACATGGTTTATTTTTTTTAATAAAATAAGATTTTTAAAAGATCTGGCGTCCACTATCAGATGAGCCCTCAATACAATCAAATGAGCACCAGAAACTATATGGTCAGCACCAGATACTATGTGCTGAGCACTCGATACGACCAGGAGAGCACTCAATACAATCAAGTGAGCACCAGAAACTATATGGTGAGCACCTGATAGTATGTGGCGAGCACCAGATGCTATCATGTAAGCACCCAATACTATCAGGTGAGCACGCAATACTATCTAGTGAGCACCAGAAAGTATATGGTGAGATACTATGTGATGAGCACTCGATATGATCAGGTGAGCACCCAATCGCGGGTGTGAATAGTTTTAATACAAAAACATGTATTGCGTAGAGAACAATGTAAGCCTTACAGCTAGCTAAGTTAGCTAGCTAACTGTATGCAGCAAAGGAAGCCTCCATTTAGATATGTCTCTTTGAAAAGGACAAATTGGTAAATTATTAAGGTTCTTATACCTATCTGAACAAATGAGCTGATCATCTTTAAGTCACTTTATTTGTTCTTGTGCCGTCTGTCGCGACTCTAAAAAGTCATAAACGTTCTCTTCCAGTGAGCACTGACACTGTTTATGGACATACAGATGCAAACACACACGCACACAAACATTTTTTTTTTCTCGCCACAGTATCTGATGCTCACCACATAGAATCGAATGCTCACCTGATAGTTTTGGTCGTTTACCTGATAGTATCTGGTGCTCACTTGATGATATTGGGTGATCACCTGATAGTATCAGGTACTTACCACATAGTATCTGGTGCTCACTTGATAATATTGGATGCTCACCTGATGATAATACTGGGTGCGTACGAGATTTTTACCAAAAAAAAAAAACACATTCCTTTCACCTAAAAAACAAAAAAACACCATTATATAGATCGTCCCCTATAGATCATCCACAGATACTTAAATCATTAACAAACTTTCTTGTGATATTCAGTTGATTATCAGCAACATTATGGTCAGGGTTAGGGTTAGGAGTAGGTGTAGGTTTAGCCTTGAGGTTAAGATTAGGGTTTAGGTTTAGGGTTAGGGATAGATTTATAGATTTATTGAATTCTTTCACACTGGATGTCAAGTTCAGTTGCATTTAATGGAAATTTAGTTGAACGAGTTAAAGCCAGACTGAGCATTTACAAAGTATCTGCAGTGGACCATCCAGATAACGTGTTACCAAACTTTTTACATGAACTTATCCTGAAAGTAATGATCATTTTTGCCCTCTCCTGTAACATTTGTCTTTTGGACATACTTTATTTTTGTTTGGACAGCAATAAATGCTTTAACAACTGACAATACAGTTCTTGTTACGTAACGATTCTCTTTAGTCTTGCATAGTCGTGAGGCCAGATGTGCTTTCATAATGAAACCATGTTAAACTTCTGGCGCTGGACTGCATCGAGATCTGCCACTAACTAGGGTACGTGCCTTCTTCAACTCAATGCCAAAATCTTCTAGTCTGTGCTCTTTTAGGTTCCAGAGCACAATCAACCAAACGAGCAAGCATGTTTCCGTTGATTTAGTTTTGTCAGAATGTGAACTGTAAAAGGAACTGATCACTGATAATTGGCTGTTATGTCATCATCAACTTTTATCACTAGCCCAGAGATATCTTCTAAAGCTAAAGTAAAGTCTGATTTAATTTAACTGTATAACTGTATTTCACTCACAAGAGCTAGTGTTTATTTTCGCTGCAAGTAATGTTCTCGGCACATGCGACACACTTTTACATGCTAAACTGAAGTTGTTAGACTTTGGAACAATGGGCAATACTGACAAGCCCACCGCCACCCCCTATTATGAGCTCTGCCTTCAACAGGTGTTGGGTTGGTTTAGAAATTTCACACTCAGTTTGTTCCCACGCTAATAAATCCACATTCCCACCCACATATAGCCCAACATTGTATGGTTGTCCTCAGATGGTCCTGTTCTAAGATGCAATATGATGGTTCTGTTCTATTGTCTGTAGTTCAATGAAGTTAGGTTACTGTATCTTTAACAAAACTTGACTGATTTAAAATTTTAACTCTCTCTAAGGAGGTAAAATTCAAGCCCCAAACAGCCCACTTTAATTAGCATTCAATTATTAGCAATACATACAACTCTCCTTTGGCTTTGTTTTTTGTTCATTAACATCATTTACATCACTTGTGGTAGAAACTATTAGCCTATAATTTTAGTTCATCAGCTGGCAAGTTAACTACCTTGCTAATATTGTGTCAAGAAAGTTATATATTCATAATGCAATAATGTTTCTTCAACACTATATAAGATTTACACATAGAAATGTTCAGATGAGGGGCTCCTGAGTAGTTGACCCTGTCCTCAGGAGACTGAAATTTTCTTGATTATGTTATTAAACTTCTCTTGGAGAAAGTAAATCAGGGAACAGTCTTTCTGTCCTCATTATGCTATTTTACAGTATCAGAATCATCACATCATTGTGTTGTTACAAATAAAGACTGCCATTTATGTTAAAAAATGCAAGTGCCACAAAGATTTCCTCCTTTAAAATGGAATTAAAATCGCCATGCAGCAAACATAGAGGTTTCTTTCTGTCACTATAACTAACATGTTCCAGTCTTGACATCTGGCATTTAAAGAAAGAAAGAAAAAAAAAACATTCCCACCTCTGGAACTGGAAGTGATTTTATTGGCCTAATGGTGCACACCTTTATGATCCTCAGAACCACTTGATTAAATTCTGACAAGTTGTAGCACCAGAAGCGTTCTTCTATTATTTAAAGCTTGACATCACAACAATGGAAGAACCCTTTTTTGGTGCTATTGGATTTAATATTTGATGGAGCCTCCTTTGGCAGCATTAACATTAAGCTAGAACTTCTAGTAGTTGTGCATCAGACTTTCACAGTGTTGAAGAGGAATATTGGACAGTTCTTGCTAACAGAACGACTTTAGCTCCGCTATATTTAGATGTCTGGTGTGAATAGCTCTCTTGACCATTTCACACATCTCCATTGAGTTAAGGTCTAAGAGCTGATTGGGCTGCTCCAAAAGGTAGATTTTATTTTACAGAAGTCATTCTGTAATAGATTTACTTTGATGTTTAGGGTCATTTTCCTGCCGCATTACCTAGCTTCTACTGAGTTTCAGCAGGCTGACGGCCACACTGGCATGATACTGTCGGATACTTTGATGAACTTGGGAATTCATTTTTCCCTCAGTGATAGGGTCCACACTCAAAAGCAGCAAAACCCCAAATCATGATGCTACCACCACCATACTTTACTGTTGGGGTGATGGTGTGTTCTTCCCAAATAGTTCAATTTCAGTTTAATCAATATTGAAAACATTTCCCAATCGAGTTTGAGTGTCAAATGTCAGGCATGCAGCAATGTTTCATTTTTATTTATTTATTTTTGAGAGGGAGCAGTGGTTTCCTCTGTTCTCCCACAGATCCATGAACAGAGATGTTAACCAGTTTTAATGATTCCTTTAATTATTGGCTTTTACTCTTGTGTTCTGTTTTACTTCACTGAGCATTCCACCTTGTGCCTCTGTAGAGATCTTGGCTTGGAGCCCGTTTCTAGGGAGAACATACACATTACTAAATCATGTCCATTTACAGGCAATTTGTCTAACTGTAGACTGATGCATACCTAAACCACTGAGATTGCCTCTCCAGCTTTATGCAAATCAACAATTATTGGTTGCAACTCCTGAGATACCTTTTCGCAAAACATGGTTCATTCACAGATGCTTCATTAGCAAACCCAAAATGTTTGAATCGTTTTATAAGCCAAAGTGCCTCTAACCCACATCTGGGTCTTATTTCATTGATTGGAATCAAGATTTGCTAACTCATAACTCCAATTAATGGGGTTCACATACTTTTCCACCCTATACTGTGAATGTTTGAAAGATGCATTCAGAATGGATGAAAGCAGTATATTGTTTTGTGTCTTAGTTTAGACAGGTTGCATTACTTTTATATTACAGATGAAAACCGGGCCACATTTTTAGACAATGTTATACACAAATGTAGGCAATTTCAAAGGGTTCACATACTTTTCCTTACCACTGTAGAGGAGTTCACTCAGTCTGGATGGAAGATATTAAACATCTAATGCAAAATAATTGGGGCAGTGACGTGTGAACATCAACATTTTAATTGTCTTTTTATGGTTATAGTACTTCATCTGAGTTATGCATCATAGTAAATGATTATATATGTATTTTAATATCAAAGTTTGAATGTTTATCCCAAATAAGTTATTATAACATTAAAAAAAGACCGTTCTAATCTTAATCTTTTGTTAGTTCTTTCTCAATTTAGCTCTCAAGAGACACAGAGGGGGAAAAAAAGGATATAAGAAATGAGAAATAAATGAATTCACCTCCTAAAATGGTGTTATAGCCCTCCCCAAAGGCTCGCTCTATATAACATAGGCTTTCTGATCACCATTTAACTTTCATTTACTGGCCATACTAAACTGTCAGCAAAACTGCAGCCTACTGGCCCTTACCTGTAAATACCAATGAAGTGCTGACAGGCTGACAAGCTGTGATATGCTGCAGAAAGGGGAAAAAATCCAGTTTTCCTTTCAATCCTATTGTGCTCACTCAGAAAAGCATTTGCTGGCCTTAGCTGCTTTAAGCATTAAGCATTTTTCAGCCAAAGAGCTCTGTGCCTTTCAAATGAACAGTAGTTTATAGCCATGTGCTATGGTGAAACTGACCTCTGTTTCAACTCAGAGTGACCACTTCAGAATTTGTATCAAACTGCCTCAGTACTGCAGCCTTCAACAACTCCGCTGTACACTCCTCACATCTGCACAGTACTGTGGCTGTAAAATCAGTACATTAAATGCTTATTTGTCTTTACAAACCAAGAAAGCATGAGATGACATGAGCAACAATTTATTTACAGGGTGCCTACACTGACTGACATTTGCATAGACAATGCATTGAAATATTTAAAAAGCAACATATGAGAATTCAAGAATAGTTTATATCCATTTTTGCAAAATGGCATGAATTGTTTTTCTTTTGATGAACATTTTGATGTCGAAACATTGAGATTAATTATTTATTTATTTATTTATTTATCCATGCAGTTAACATTAGCATTTCCTTCATTTTTCCATCTAATAGGACCATAGAACTATCCATCCATCCATCCATCCATCCAATTTCTAAGCCACTTCTCCATCAGGGTCGTGGGGCCCATAGAACTATTGGTTTATAAATTATGTCATGGAAGCTGTTCATAAATACTCAAGTACTGCTTTGTAAATATATTATTTAATGCCTAGGCTTGTATTATGAACAGAGCCAACTCTACCCAACAAATCAAACAATTGGCTGCTAAGTGCACCACTGCCAACACAGGGCCCCCAATAAATTTTAGGTAATTACTGTAAGTTACAATTATGTTGTTCAAGTTGCTGGAGTGAGGGGGGATTTCTGGTTAATTATTCCTCAAAGGAGGTGTCAACCTTAAGTGCTTTTGGCTTTTGTTAGAAAAAAGGAGTAGTCAATCTGGACTGAGAATGCTAACAGATTTCTGTAAATAAATTGTACGTTGGAACCCCAAACGGACATGCATAAGCATTCAATTACCGGCAATCCACAAACTTGCCTTTTTGCTTTGTTTTTTGTTTACTAGCATTATTTACACCACTTGTGGTAGTCATTGCTATTAGTTCGCCTGTAATTTAAGTCTGTCAGCTAGCAACTTAACTCGTTTGCCAATATGTAGAAGTCCAAGTTCCTAACGTAGGAATGCTTATCATTAAAAATATGATTTACATGTAGAAATGATCAGATTAAGGGCTTGCGACTGGTGCTAAGCATTCTAATCATCTAATCATCAATCAATCTATGCATTGGCCTTACCATCAGGAGACTAAGTGGACGGTGCTACAGCCATCAGTGGCCAGGAATCCAAGAGAGCACAATTGACCTTGCTCTCTCTGGGTGAGTAGGATGGCCCTCCTCCTTCTCCCTCATCACTCAGTGTGATGCAAGCTTGTGCAGGTGTCTGTTAGCTGACGTAACAGAACTGATGGTTGCTGCTTCCCTCCAAGCGCATTCAGCTGTACAAAGATGCTGCATTAGTGGCAGTTTGAAAAGATGTGGTGGCGCTTCACCAGTCTTAAAGAAAGCCTGTGTTTGCCTTCATCCTCCTAGTGGTGGTGGTATTGTGTGATTTAGGGAGTCTAGCTAGTGGGTAGAATTGAATATGAATTAATTGGGGAGAAAATGGAGAACTGATCCTTATACACATAGTAACTCAGCAAATCTTTTCCATATTAAACAAATTTGGACTCACTTATATGAAAGCATACAATGGCGATATTCAATCGAATAGACAAAACATGAGTATGTAACATCAAACAACTTAATATTGATCTATCAAACCTTTACCAAAACAAGGCCTCAAATAAATTCTTCTCATTACTTCTATTTTTAAACTGTTTACAGGGTGTACGTTTAAGAGACTGCCTAGGCACATGGGGGCCCACCCCCCCAAAAAAGGAGTGTTGGCTCCTTGTCAGGTAGCTTCCAAAAAAAAGTCATGTGACTATACCAGTTGTTGAAAGCCTGAAGCCATGTTGTATGAAGCCTGAATATAGTTGTACAGTTGCTACAGTAAAACATGCATCTATATAACTTAATCTATTATGTAGACTATTTAACTTCATTAATTGAAATAATTACATAGCCAGGTAGACTATTTGTTGCATATGTGTTATAATACTGTATATTCAACTATAATAAAAATAACAAATGATCATTTATCATTATTGCTTACCTGTGGCAGGCTACTGGGTGTTTAATTGATAATTGTTTAAGTGATGAGAGTTATGAGAGTAGTAGCTGTTCTTACTGTAATAAGATGACTTGCTTAAGGCTGATTTGGAGCAAATATATCAACCATGGTAAACTGTGCAAAGTGGAGAGAGTATATTTTCCTCCTCTTTTTCCACAACATAAGCCCATACTCAAATATTAGGTAGTCTCATTACAAGCAGGCCAATGTTAGGTTTTCCCTCTATTATGCCTTTCATGAATTTTAAACCAAGCAACTCTAGTCTGTTGTGTTTCTACTTTTAAATATCAACTGATGTGTGCTGAAGAAAAAATGTAATACCTGCATTCAAAATTCTGAATTTTATACATACAAGAGCCTTGAAGGTAAAGAGAACCTGTACTGGGCTGACAGATTTGAAAATGAATTCTAGCCCAGTTTTCTTACATTTCAGCACAATTAATGTAAGCACATTCTGCAGTGTGCAGTGCTGTTCGCTGCAGTTCCCTCGGCCTTCACTGCTCTTAAATTTTGATGAGGCAATGCACATTCCTGTGAGCACAAGCCTTTTCTTGTTTGCATTTTTTCAGAGCTGGTCAAAGACTTTGGAAGCACATCTTTTAAGTCAAACTCCAACGGCAAGACCATTTAGGAATACTTTTACAGGAACTGTAAGATGTTTTGTGAATACAATCCTGATATTCAAAACCTTGAAAAGAGTCTTCAGCCCAATCTTGGTCCTCCATGCACATCCCCTGCCTTGTCTTTCATTCTTCTGAAGGTTTTTATCAGTAACTGCTCTGTGCCTGTTCATGAATCTGTCACAAAGCCCATTTGAAAATGTGAGTGATGTGGAACATGGCCTTGTGCAGAATTCCCTCAGCGAGTAGCAATATTCCATTTCCCTTTCCAAGTGTGTACTCAGGAAGCCATCATAGCTGCCTGTACTATAGAGCCATATTTTATGCCCATTTTACCATCTTGGTTGTAGATATGTCACAGTATGTGCTAATGTACTAGAATAGGCTAAAAATATGATATAAACAAAAACACACTTGCTTTGCTCTGCTTTATGCTTCTGCTCTCCACTTTTTTTCGCATCTCTTGCAGGAAAGTTTTCCTCCTTGTAAAGTCCTTGTAAAATGTCTCCCCATTTGACTTTTAATAAAACTAAATGCACTTCTCAGTCACCAGCTTGTTGCAATGTTCCTGTTCCACCTTAAATGGTGGAATGTGAACAAGAAGCTGGTAGATAAGAAACTGACTTCAGCTTCATGACTTTTTAATGTTTGACAGTTTCTTGCTGCAGATTAAACATTTCAGGAAACCAGCTCTCTAAAATCTTTTTCTTTCCCTTTTCGTTAACTAGTAGCTAGGTGAGATTGTTATCTGCGTTGCTATGTGATCAGCAGTCTGTGCGCCAAACCTTAGGCCAGTGAATTAGCATTTAAAGGCTATGTTAACTCCAGTGTTTACACCTGTTTATTGTTAAAACTGTCAGAAGGATCAGCATAGCTTTATTTTACTGCAAAGGAGAATTATTTTTACCAAAAGATTTAATTCTGCTGTGGAGCCTCAACAGGGCAGTAAAAACTTGACTCATCTATCTCTGAACAGTGATTCAGATTCACATTTTATGTGTGTGTGTGTGTGTGTGTGTGTGTGTGTGTGTGTGTGTGTGTGTGTGTGTGTGTGCTAATGGCAGGCACCACAAAACATAACTTTATCAATTATGAATATCAAGCTCACAAAAAATACATTGCCTGGAATATCTCATAGCCATGCGAAAACTTGTATTCCATTTCATTCAAGAACTTTAGGTCCATGACTTTAGGTCCCTGATTTTTATGGTAATTTTCTACCCTGTATAGTTTGTGCTTGTACCATGGTGTCATGATTGACCTCCATGTGCTTTTGTTTTGGTCTTGTCCATGTGCTTTTGTTTTGCTTCCTTCCCAGTCCTGCCCCTTGTTTCCAGACCTTGCCCTTGATTGTTTTCACCTGTTACCCTATTGTTAACCACATGTGTCTCGTAACTTATCCCTGTATTTAAGCTCTGTATTTCCCCTAGTCTCTCGCTGGTCTTTGTTTGAATTGTTTGATTTGCTTGGTGTTTGTAGTGTATTTTCATGTGGTATATCTTTCCTGTGGTGTTTTGTTTATTTCCGGCCTCCGTGGTGTCTCTAGTCTGTTTTGCTTTTTGTCATGTCTGTTTCCCGATACCCCTGTGTTGGCTCCTTGACCCTGGACCCTTTTGACCCTGATTATGGAATTGCCCTTAATAAATCTCACTCATCTCAACACATGCGCCCGTCTCATCGCTCCCCCACATTACACATGGCAATATCATTTAGCTGCTTGTGTTTGTGTATTTTTTTCCCTCATGACAAGAATACAAAAGCAAATAAATTAATAAATAAATAGGTCTCAGAAGTATGTGATTTTGCAAGAATATCATTTGTTTAAAGCTGCCACATTGTAAGGCAGTTACCTACCCTATCAGAGCCCTGTATGAAGAGCCTTAAACTTACCATGAAAATAGTTATAAACTGTAAAATCATGACAAACAATTTAACTGACTGTATCTCAGGAAAAAAAAAAAAAACTTAAAAGAAACAATACAAAGCAAAATAAATAAGATGAACAAAAAGAACACTTTTAATCAGCATCTGTTCCACTTTCTTTCCCAGTGTGATGAGACGGAATAAAGCAGGTCTTTGTCTGACTGAAAATCTTCCACACATCTCGAACTTAAAGATGATTTAAGTTGAAATGTCATGTGAACGCTTTCAGAGACATGCAAAAGCTCCCATAAAAGGCTCTTGAAAGCAGATAAACTCCTGGAGGATATTTGAACTTGAAAAAATTAGGTCGACGCAGTGACTAGTATGAATCAGTGATGCTTTTAGTCACTGTTTTGTTTCAGCAAATTACCACTATAGTGGTGGGTTTTGATCTCGTATGTGAATTGTTTGTCTTACCTTTGTCAGATGAATAGCTTGCCGACCAGGAATGTTGGTACTTTCTTGCTGTGCATTAGTGTGTGCTGGTCAGGGCTGTTTCTGTCGAGTCTTCATAAGAATAAGTGCAGAAATTCTTACGAAAGTGTGGGCTCTACATTTTCAACTGATACCACATTTGTGTCCATAGACAGAAGAGATCCCATTACTGTTTGGTTATTACTTGACACCAAAAATGCAGACTCAAACCTGCTACTACACAAAATAAATGTAAATGTCATTCATTGTGTAATTCATTATGTAATAAAGTTCAGAATTATATCATTATGTTGGAATATAATACATAACCCCCTTAAATGCCAGAAGAATGTCTGCAAAGAATCTCTCAGAATGGCAGGATTTTAGATATTTCTAAATAATGCATTAAAAAGGACAAGCAAAAGACTGGTCAAGTGGCTGAATAGATGGGAGATGGAGATCATAAACACACTACAGCACAAAAGCTGCTCACTTAGAAACAATGGCACCCTCTCTCACAAGCAGCGGGAGATGCAGCTAAGCCCCCAGCTAATCACCCAGCTCTGCAGGAAATTAAGAGGAGGGAAAGGGAGAAAATGGAGGACAAGCACCGGCAAATATCAGAAATTAGTTTCCGCTAGTGTCAAAATTCCATCTTTTTTTCTACCCCCAACCTGTCATCACCCCACCTGAAGCTAATAGGCCAGTCTAGCTAACGTGATGGTAGCATATAACCATTTGTGGAAATCATATCACCATATGGTTATAAAGAGATTACAGGGTTAAACTTGCCTTGAGTAATTTACACTGGACAAAATGGACAAAAGTACAGAAAACTATTTTATTTGTAATACTAAACAGAAAACAAGATGTACAATAGCAACACCAATACAAATAAATGCCAACCACCCCCGAACTTTACTCATGCTTTAAGTATTTTACTAATGTTACCAGCCAAATTTTCCCATATTTGATTTGTTGAAACCTTAGCATTATGTATTCTAGCAGTAAAGGGCTCCATCATAACTATATCATGAAAATAACCACTTCCTGCTATGTAATACATGAGGGGGCAACCAGTGCTGAGCTATCAGTTTTCGCTGTGGTCAGACCACCACTTAATTTTCCATCGTTTCTCACTGAGCTGTAGTTGTGAATCATTGGTTGAAGGGGAATGTACCTTCCTACAAGTATAGAAAGTACAGACGTCCTCCTCTTCCAAAAGAAAAACATTCAGCCTTCGAGATGTCTGCTATTAATGATTATAGCTGTAGGATGCAAATTTGTCCATTTTCATAGATAACTACATACCATACAGTGTAAACGTCAGCCTGTCTATTTAAATGGAAAAGTGAAAGTTGTTCAAATCAAAGCACTGCCATCGCCTCTAGTGACCATTCCAGTTGCAGAATGGAAACTGGCTTTTTAATTAATATGATCAGTAGGAATATGTTTCTTGTGATTCTATCAGGCATTACTATAAAATGTTGGGCCTCTGAGCTGCTGGTGAGCAATGAGGGTAAAATGCATTGTTTAAATGAGGGACCTTAAAAACAAAGTTCCAATCCATGACTCAGGACAAAATGATGCACAAATCTCTAGACTGTGACATCAGTTGTTTATTACTGCTTGAATTTATTTCTTGTAATATTTAGGCATAAAGCTAAAACCAGAATGTTTGATTAAATCAAGCAAAGGCAAAGTTCAGCGCTTTATAAATGGCACTGGAAAGCCAAAAGAAACAAGCAATAAATATAAATTGAGAAACTCTTGTTGACACTGGATAACAAGTCAAAACGAAAGACTAAAGCCAACAACAAAGCCGAAACATCACCTGGACACCGCAGCAGGACTCTGATTTAATGTTTCATTTTCTGAGTGAATGTAAGCGATTTGTAAAAGCTCCATGCCCTTTCTTCCTTATCTCATGGGGTATGCGAGTTTATGGCACAGAATGAGAAATACATTTGTTTTCATCAAATCAACACAGAGGCCTGACTGCAGACGCTATCATGTCTGTTTCACTTGAATAGAACATTAAAGCATCCTTACCTCAGACAATTCCACGGACCATTCTACAGCAAGGAAAAATGAGGCAGAGACGGCAAAAAGAAGACGAATAGTTTGTTCTGGTTGCAGCAGGAAATAAATGGCAGAGATGAAACAAATCAAGCCTGAGTAGTGATGGTGAGCGAGCCAATCCATAGTAATCAGTGTGACTGTATTGAGCTCTCTGCTTCATGGAGTCCCATTCGCCAACCAAAACGTGCACCTGTCATCTGTTGTCCAGAATTCAGAGAAGTGGAGAAGTGACCTCTAACATCTGGGTGACCTGGGCCTCCATCATTCAGAGGATGGTAACTCTGGAGAGCCATTTTATACATATGCTGTTTCATACACTCACCAAATACAATAGTCTGTAAGTGATTAACCAGTGTCTGACTTTGCTCTTTTGAGTCTGTTTAAAATGAAGTAATTTGATCAGGTACCAAAACCTTTGGAACCAGAAAACTGGAACTGTGTTTTTTCCATCAGTTCAGTACCAAATGGTCCAGTTTTTTGGGAATGTAATGGTGCTCAAGGGTGTTTTCTTCTGTCTTTAGTAATATTTTACAGCTGATGCCAGAAACAATTTAGTGAGTTCCTAACTCTTCCAGGCACTAGCAGCCCCAGGATTGCAGTTTTGGGTGGGCACTGCAAATGTGAGTGGGCCAAATTTAAATTTCACTCCTGTTGGCAGGAGGATAGTCTGCAAAAAATGTAGTTTCAACTATACCTTAGGCATTTGCTAAGCACCATTCAAACACTGCAGTAGAAAAAGAAAAGAAAAAAAATTGCAATAGAAGACATGGTAGATCAAGCAGAGCACATAAAACAGGTAGAATCATGATACTTGTATCTTTTGCATTGCACACAGCAGCACTAGTAGCCAACATATCTCACATATACTTTTGTTTTCGGTGTTAAAGATTTGGTTGATGACTGTGGCACATTCACTTTTAAGTAACTGTAGTTACCATATTTCTCTCATAACTTGTTGGACTGGCTACCTTTGTGCTTAAATCAAAGCATTTTCATACACTTCCAATCCTTAAATCTACATAACCTCTCTACATTTATCTCCAAAATGCTAACAACCACTGCTATTGTAGGGCTTCACAAGCTTCTACTCATAAATTCAGAACCTCCTTATAAACTCATGAGAACTTGCATTTTGCAATCAAAACTGTAGCTTTGTATACGAGTGTTGGTGGCTCAGGAGAGAGTGGGACTGCATGATTGGCTCATGTCAAAAATGGAATTTTGAATATGTCATGTATTTACATAGCATTTGTCTTCGGTTTTATTTATTCACAAGATTTTATTATTTTATTATTGCAGTCTTTTGGGTGGGCCATTTATAAAAATGGGTGCACCTAGGCCTGCTGGGCTCAATCATCCCAGCTCCACTGCTTTCAATTCGAATCAGTCACCAAATGCTAAAGTTACCAGAATATAAACTACAATGTTATGCTGATGTATTCATTGCTGTTTTTAGGCTTTTTACTTTGTAAAGAGCTCACAAGTCTGACATTAGCTAATCCACCTAGTTCAGAAGCTAATGCTACTAGTATTTATGCTAGTTGCCAGAGTGTTTTTCCTCAGTCAATATAAGGCTAGCAAGCAAGCAAGGTAGCCAGTTTGCCAAAGTACACACTTGTGAGTGGCAGAAAATGTCCATAAAGACCATTAAATCATCATTTGTTTGGTTATGGTTATGACAGTTGCAGCAGATTTAAGCAGGTGGAAAATGAACCACAACTAAAACTGTAAATATTGTTTTTTCCCATTTAATCAGTTGGTGAATGCCCACTAAAACTGCCCGATTATCATTAGATGAACATGCAGTTATCCAGAGCTATACTCAGCAAACCAAGGATTCACAGTCCTTAAATAATTGGACACTTCGCTGCTCATTGGTTTCTTTGTGTTCTTGCGTGATTAGTTCATGCACAAAAGACAGTAAAAGGTCTTGAGTTGATTCTTGCGGCAATTGTATCTGAAGACTGCCGCTGTTGTCTCTCTGTGCTCCACAGAGGTACCAGTGCTGGTAAAATAGGCCAGCATGAGGCTGAAAAGTCAGAGTAAATAGGCTCATTTCACAATTCTCTGTTTTTCTACTTGAAGTACTGTTGCAAGGTTATGCTTCTTCTGCTAAAACAACAACAATAACAATGGCTTTGTAGAGTTTGTACAGCTTACATAAGTGTTCAAGCTTGAAGCAAAAACAACCTTAGCTCAGTTTCAATGGCTTCTCGGCTACCACCAAACAGGGGGAAAATGGGTTTGTGCAATTAGGAAGGACAAAAGAATTAACTGTCATACTGAGGGGAAGTGCTTCAGTATTTGACTGGGGCTGATTAACATTACACTGAAGGCAGTTTGTGTTTTAAAGCCAGTGCTGTTTCAGCCACTTTCAGTAGAACGGTTTTCATTTTCCTCTCAAACTCTTTATTGGTGAGAATAAGTGCTATGCAGGGAGTGGACGTTTGTTCACTGGAGTCGTGGTTGCGGAAAACATTTAGTGATTCTATGGCTTCCAACGCTATAACATGCATGCCCCATCTGCCTATAGAGTGCATGTTTACTTTTTTGGCAAAGTTTTTTGTTGGCCAGCTGTTTCAACATCTCCAGTTAACATTGCATTTTAGTTATTTTCACCTATCTGTCATTTTATTACTCTCCTACACGTGACAGAGTTCTTCCATAGTGAATTTATATTCTTTATTCAGCTTTGACTGAGACATTACTGTATATTTAGTATTCTTCAAACATTCTGGACACATGCTCAAATTTCAATCTTGGCAAATGTGGCATAGATAAAGTGACACATCTTTCTATGGTAAATTAAAATGATATGAAGGTTTCAGTTTGCTACATAAGCAAAGCTTGTAGAGTTCAGTGACAATGTCTTGTGGACAGATGGGGTGATTAACTTGTACTAGAGCACAGGGAAGATGTCACATGCAAATTGTGGAGAAAAAAAACCCTCATCTGTTACTCATGGTGGCATTGACAAGTATGGCTGATAGAGGAACTGGCATTGGCAGTAGCAGGGTGAATTGTGTTGTGCAGAGAAACATCTTAACAGAAAATCCAAACAAATACTTCAAACACTTCACCCTGCAAATGAACTAAAACTTACTGCTTAAACAGTATGGAGCTTTTCAAGGACATAAAAGTGCAATGCTCTTACTTGGCCTAGTCAATAACTCAGCCAATAACTCCATTGAGCAGCATTTCACTTTCTTAAGAGATAAGACTGAAAGTAACAAGCCTCTGATTTGGCAGAGTATCTGAAGATATTCAAAGCCTAGACATGTCTATAGGTCATAAAGGTAGATCAAGATTTGCAACAAAGTATAAAAAACATGGCAATTTTATGTAAATTTGTTCATTTGTCCAATTCTTTATAACTGAAATGTCAGAATCTGCATATGATTTAATTTGTATGTGGTTCAGCCAATATAAATGCTCTAATCCAAACGTCCACTGTATTGGACATTTTTTTTTCTCAGATATTCTGGCTCTATGGAAACAGGTGTGTCACCAAACAAATTTCTTTTAAGTCCCTACAGAACTCAGTCTTTGTATCAGTTCATTTAATAAAATGTTTTCTTTTTTCGCCTTGTCACAAAAACCAAAATAACAGCTATTGGGTTAGACAATCTCCACCTCCAAGACCAAATGAAACACTGTTTATGAATCATCCTGTATTTATTTCAGACATGTTTGTGTATGTATATCCTTCTAGAAGGTCTCTCTTGTGAATGGTATAAAGGAAGTAGTAGATATTTATTTCTGCATG
The DNA here is from genome assembly GCF_015220715.1 of Pygocentrus nattereri. NCBI lineage: Eukaryota > Metazoa > Chordata > Actinopteri > Characiformes > Serrasalmidae > Pygocentrus > Pygocentrus nattereri. The sequence continues at coordinate 16,799,221 of NC_051217.1, forward strand.
TATGTAATATGGCTTATGTAATGCTTTCTGACTTTCATCAGTGACCTTGATTATTCAAACCATTTGATCATTTTATATATACTAATGTAAACCAATATATATGTTCCATGTTAAAAAGGATGATGATGATGATGATAATGATGATGATATCATCCAGTGCACTGGACACTGAATATTATGTTTCCATGTATGCACGCACAGGATATTCCCAAACTAAAAACTGTTGATGTCTAGTGACAGACTGCTCTGTACGTAGATATACCACCGTATATGATGTTCTGGTGACAAATGCAGTTCATTATGAAATATAATTACTTAAAAGTACAGTAGTTTATGACAATAATAGCTGAAGTGCAGTTAATAATCTTTACACATTATATTCTGTTCATATCAGAAACAATTGCAGGGGCAAACTAAAACGGATGGCACTGCTTTGCCCTTTCTCAGGTTAACAGGTTTTCACTCCTAGAAAGCCTCATGCTGCACTCACTGGTAAGGCTTGGAATGGTCAGATGAGAACTGAGAGTGGTGTATTTTACATAACCAGTTTGGAGTTTATATTAGATCTGCATATCATCTCTGTCATAACCTCATCTCTCTGAAATAGAAACACTATTGGAGAAGTTCTCAACAGAGAATTCCACCAATTTCTCTATTTCTGCATAATTCAATTGTTGAGAGGCAGGAAAAAACAAAACAAAGACAATATTAAGAGTGTTGTGAAATAGTTCACTGTAGAGAAATTTACTGACTCTTTATAGTGGTGGTGACAGGAACCAGGGAGTGTGATAACTGCAAAAAAAGTCACTATGGACTATTTGAAAATGGCCAGCGAACCTCAGTTCAGTACTGAATGTTCCAGTTTTTTACAATGTAGCGGCCCTTGTGGGTGTTCTCCTGTCTTTGGTAGCACTTGCAGTTGAAGCCAACAACAACTGCAAATTCTTTACACTCGTAGCACCAAGAGTGCTATTTTGAGTGGGCATGACCAATTTGGGTGGCCCAAATAAATACTTCACTCCTGCGGGTAGAGAGACAGCATGCAAAAATGAAGTATAAACCTTAGCATTTGTATAAGCACTTAGCCTTATTCAAACAATGCAATAGGAAAAGTCTGCAGTAGGAGACTTGCTAGTCAAGCATAAAGTCTTAAATCCAGGTGATCTCCCCACATGTATCTCTAAAATGCTGACAATATTATTACTAATGCAGGATTCCATAAACCTGCTCTCATAAACTCTTAATGTTCTCATAAACATATAAGAAGCTCCTAGATTTAGCACTGTAAACTGTAGCTTAGCATTATTTTAGAGAGTGGTGGTGGCCCAGTCATGTGCAGTGAACCTATATGTGTCTTCTCTGTTTTGGTAATAGCAAAACGATATTAATTCTTATTAAATTATTATATTATATATTATATTCCAAAGAGCTCACAGCATTTGAGTGTGGTGCTGTAATAGGATGCCACTGTTGCATTCAAGTCAGTTCACAAAATTTGTGAGGGGTATTATTGAAAAGTGAAAGCATTTAGTGAACCAAAAACTTAGCCACAAACCATATATAGTTACAGAGCGGGTTGCCGAGTGTTGAGGTGCATGGAATGGGTTTCCATTGCTGAGCAGCTGCCAAGTGTCAGAATGGTACAAAGCACATTCTGGGTTTGGTAAATGCCAGGAGAATGTTACTTGACTGGCTGCACTGTGCCAACTGTAAAGTTTAGTGGTGGAAGGATAACACTGAGAGGTTGTTTTCAGGGGTTGACCTAGAACCCTTAGTTCCAGTGAAGAGAAGTCTTATTGCTTCAGCAGACCAAGACACTTTGGACAATTGTGTTGGGAACAGTTTGCATAAGGCCTTTTTCTGTTTCAACATGACTGAGTCTCAGTGCAAAATGCAAGGTCCGTAATGGCATGACAAGGTGAGTTTGGTGTGGAAGAACTTCACTGGCCTGCACAGAGCCCTGACCTCAACCCCATCAAACACCTTTGGGATAGAGCAGAGATTGCAAACCAGGCCCTCTCATTAACAATCGTGTCTGACATCACAAATGCTCTTCTGGATCACTGGACAAAAGTTCCCACAGACACACTACAAAATCCTGTATAAAGCTTCCCAGAAGAGTGGAAGCTGTTATAAAGACGGGACCAATGTTAGTAGTAACTATTTCATGTAATAACTCTGTGATAAACACTTTAGACAAATAAACACAAACACTTTAGATATCTGATTATTACCACCATGGTAAACAGTTAAAAATTGTTGAGTTTCTCTAGAATGCTGCGTTTCACACTAAACCACTCAATGACTGTATACATCTTAACTATTTAATTATGCAAATGGAAAAAAATGGGTGGAATTGCTCTTTGACTTTAATAAATGAATTATATTCTTTTTCAGGTGGTCCACTTACTTTAGAAAATGTCTGCACACTAATCATAAAGCTTACAAAAAATAGTGCAGTTGTTTTGGTCACTCAATACCTTCCTAAGTGTGTGCACTGAATTGAAGGTATTTTTGATTAGTCTTCAAGCCTTTTATTTTATTTAATTTTTTTTTTTTTTGCCTGTGCACCTAAAGAACACTTTCAACTGTTTTTTCTTAAGTTCAGGGAGTTTACTCTGGACTACTGGTCCATTTGACCTTAAATGTTCATACTGTGTTAAGGACATATGGCATTTTCAAATGATGAAAACAAAAAAAAGAACTTACAAGGTTGTGATATGATAACAATGATATGTTTCTTTCAGTAAGAAAATGAACGGAGATTTTAATCAGTTTGACCTGCCTGAGTTTAGGTGCTATGGTCACACCTTTCTCATGAGGGTGAGGAGCAGTTAAAGCTCATTTAGTGTTAAGAGATTAGAAAAAAAGTCAATCCTGTTTGACCGAAAAATTCTGCATGTATTTGATGCCACAGAGATCTGAGAGATCTTGCTAGAACTGGTGAGGACAGCTACATGAAATTACTGAACTTGTGAGGCTTGTTTTTCCTCAGACTGTACTTGAAACGGCAGCATTTTAAAGATTTTGATGTAATAAGAGATTCAGTATATGCACACCAGTTCACAGGCAGTCATATGCAAAGGTTGTAACAGTCCAATTATGTCTTATCATTTTGCTATGTTAAAATTAATTTAACTCATTCCTCAGAGTGAAGTTAAGTCACGTATTAATGTAGAATTTTCTAGTTATTTGTTCGGTTAAACATATTTGGAAAAAAATAAAATAAAATAAAATATTGAAGGTGCCATAACTTTGGTACAAGCCACATTTTCTCTCAATATGTTAAATTCAGCCAATAAACATTATGTATTAAAACATGTAGTGTATCCTCTAGAGGACATGTGCTTATTTGCACTCAAGAAAATCAACAAAAACTGGCCAGGGGCACCCAAACTTTTGCATATGATTGTATATTAATGTGTGTAAGTAAACCTAACAGTAGAGTTTAACACTCTAACATCAGATTTTACACAAATATTTACTCCTTAAAAAACGTACAAGTGAAATGTAGAGAGCTCTATCCAAATGTGGGTATAGGAAATACATATTCCATCGATGGTGATGGAAATTATAATGAAATAGTGTTCAGTCCTGTTTGGCTACAAAGTAATGATGGCCTGGAGGCAGTGGAATCTAAAGTCTGAAATCCTGTCTCGTCTGTCTCCCTCTAGTTAATAATGTTCTCCAACCTTCCGCCAGCCTCTCAAAGTGAAGGCTTATTAGTTCCTGTCTCTTGGATTGCACTTTCCAATAAGTTTATACCAGCAAACCGCACTTCATTATATGCTTTAATTGGCTAAATAACCTCCCTAATTCTTTACTGGGTATGTTTTTTGCTAGACAGGATGGCATCACATGGGCAAGTGAAATGGGTACAGTAAATTGGTTAAATTTCATCAGCCGTGCTTCCCGAGGTGTTCTACCAATGTCGTTCAGTTCATCAAATGACCAGCAGGACAAAGTCATTCTCATGTCGTAGATTGACATGGTGCAGCCGTACACAGTCTGCATTCAAAATGGTCTCAAACTGTGACACCGCAATATTTCAAAATGCAACACACTGACACCTCGATTCATCTATTCATCAAAGAGGAATTTTTTTTTAATGAGAAACTTCGTGATTTGCATATGAGGGGACAAATGCAACAACCTTGTTTGTTTGTTTGTTTCTCAAGCTAATAATGACATAAGTAATTATAAAAGATAAAGTCTGACTATTAACATTAACTGAGTAATTGGCAAAATTTTACTGTAGGGCAGTGTTCATAAGGCTACATGGCACCCACCTACATTTGTCATGACAACTGACATAAACCTACATAAACAGTTTATGAAGTTTCATCTGTCATGAAGTCTGCTATTGCCAACTCATTTTTTAATACTGTATAATTGTATTGTTTAGAGTGGTTTGAAATGAAATGCTCCTTTAGAGAAACTTGGTCAGAATGGTTCACAGTAGTGGTGATAGGAACCAGGCATCTGAAGCTTTTAATGCCTTTAAACGCTCCCTCACAGAAAGCTATCACATGAAATGGTCATGAGGACACAGCCTGCTTTATCGTTTTCAGAGGATTTTGGCCTAAAACATTTTTATGCATTCATGGTGGTCAAGGCAATTTAAGACAAAACTTTTTTCTTTTTTTTACTGTTATAAGCATTAAGTAAAAAAAACAACTCCTGGTTCCTATCACCACCACTGTTTCTCTACAATAAATCATTTCATTAGAAAAGCATGCAGAATGACTGTCTAGATCTCAATGACTGAATATTGAGGAAAAATTGATGGAGTTCTATGTCAGGTGACTGTTTTTTTTCTGACATCGGGTTGTCATGGCAATATTTTGGGTGAGGTGATAGCATGTTACAAACCAACTTTATAGGTTAGTGTGCTTACGATTAATGTCACATACCTTAAGCTGTATAAGCTGTAAAATCAAACAATTTCCCTCACTTTTCTTTTAAATCACTTTTGTCCAACTAGCTTGACTGGACAAACTTTGTCACTGGAGCATACACTGAGCCACAAAGTGTGTCATTTACCCCAGAAGGTGTCATGTCATGCCATAGGCCTTGTCCACACATATCCAGATATTAAAAAAAAAACCACAGACTTGTTCACACCTTTTGTTGTCTTGAGTGCGTAGATTCTGTTCTTACTGAAGAATAATCCCCAAATGAGAAAACACGTTGTTGAAACTGTGTAGGTGGGTTTTGAGAAATTTCTTCTGAAGAATGGTTGGTGAATGCCCACTGTTTTACCCTCTGTTTTTCAAAACAAACAAGCAATCAAAAAACTTTGTCCACACTGGCAGCATTTTTGTCCATACAAAAAGGCAAAAGCGGCTGATAATACCACATCAAATCTGAAATCTGATGTCATACACTTCATTGTAAACATGTGCACCGTGAAAAATGGCTGTAGCTCCACAAAACACTAAGATTTTCTAATAACGTAGTGGTGGCTCTACAAATACAGTGGTTTTTGACCACCAGACCAATATAATTCAATATTCTGCACAGATTCAAAGTCTGATTTCTGCCATAAAATAAAAGCTTAAAGTGATAAATCCATCACTTTCTATAGGGTTGGTCACATTTGCTATAGCTATATATATATATATGCTAATGTCTCTGAAACACCCACACAGTCTTCATCAGGCAGAGACGCTATGTTTTTCTTACTTGTCACCCCATATGAATTAGTTAGGATTGGTTTAGAATTTGACTTTGGTAAAATATCATCATATCTTTAGAACGATATGATGTTTATAGGCGAAGTGACACTCGTGAAACAGTGAAACATGTAATCTGCTCCCAAATCATGCCTAAATTTCCGAGCACAGAGATACAACCCAGTCATCAGCCAAATCTCATACAAAGTTCTACCTACTTAATGAATGAAAACAGCTACAGACATGTTCAACTAATGGCATGAGGTCAGTGTTTTGAATGCAGCGTTTTACTAAGACAAACAAAACCTACTGAAAATGGAGTTTTCAGTGATTGAAAACACCAGGAGGCCAAAACGCAGGGAAAATTATCCAGATATATGTGGACAAGACCTTAATGTCAGAAAACAAGTAATAAATTGTCACCTGTCATAGGCATTATGTTGCTTTGAAAATGCAGCCTTTATGACAGATGGCACATATGATGAGTCATCACGAATGGCTTATAATAGATGTCATGTAGCCTTATTAACACTGTCCTACAGTAAACAACAGTTCATCGATTGAGCCTCAAATAAACAAAACAAAAAACATTTCCACCATTTTTGGATTATTAGTGATTTTGTTTACTATTTAATTTTGAACAATCTTTTGAGTTAAAAAGTCAAACTATGCTTTACTGATGTTTTTAGTGATCCCATTATTTTAAATACAGGGCATCACCCAGTGCCAACCTTGCATGACTTTTTGTCACAAATACCACACATACCTTTCATCGCAAGGGCTCAATTATTAATCACAATTTTACTATTATGTCTCATAATTGTTACCATCATGATTAATTATTCATCTCAATATTTTGATTAATAATTACTAAAACTGTTTTCTCCTTTGAGCTGTTTACAGTGAGTAAACAAACAAACAAACAAACAGAAGGCTGTAAGGGAGTTGTTGAAGCATGGCTTTTAGAATGTGGCTTTTGTTTGTGTTTAGGGTGATTGATGCGTTTTCTGTGCAGCGGTGTTGGCGAGTGCTTTGTTTGTTTATGTTAATGTGTCTGCTGACCTGTTGGTCCTCAATCTAACGGAGGAAATGGCAGGCAGAACAGCGGGGTCTGATCCTTTGATTGTTATTCGATGCATCCTTCTCATGGAGCCTCTCCAACGTTAAATACACAAGACGAATGAAAATGTAAGCAGAACGTCTGCCTCGGCGGCAGCTGCGGTCGAGGCTGCGCTGGAACTGCCGCTTCCATTTCTGCTGATGATTATCATCATTTCTTTCACCATGATCACAGAGAGAGTGCTTGGTTTTTCATCATAATGCTGCACACCCTATCAATTACGTGCTCTGTATAATACAGTGCTTTACTTTCATCAGCATTGTGTAACACTCTCATAAAAATTGCATACTATAAAGCATGTGTTATACATCAACAAGGTAAGCACCACAGTCTCTGAGAGTACTGACTGCATTTCAACTCAAAAAAGGATTATTAATTAATTCATTTGTTAGATCAGGCATGATACTAGAGGAAGAACAACACTGTTAGAAATAAAGGTTCTGTGCAGGTACAATTTTTGTCCTTTAAGGTACAAACAATGTAAATGCTCCCTCAAAGGTACAACAGTGATTGTAAGGTCTAATTGTGAGCATTAAATAAGTTTTTCACATGTAAAAACTATGTTTTTGTATCTTTTTCATAACCTAATGTTTTAAAACAGAACAGTAAAATAAAAGCCTGGAGGCGAGACGGGATGTGTGGAGTCAATACAACTTAGAAAATATAATTTCAATGGATTTTGGGACAATTATGTTCCCTGGCTAAAGGTACTGAGATGTACCCTTGAGGGTCCCACCCCAGTGACAAGAGGGGTACTGCCCCAGTGACAGTTTAGTACCTTTATTTCCCTGAGAGTGTAGAGTAATATGCAGGCCAGAGTTGGAAAGCATTTGCTGTAGTAAGAAAACCTTGCCTCTTCAAAATTGTCACTTTTATAAGAGATTAAAAAGAGAGTCTTAACATTTAATGTAAGTTGAGATTTTAGTCCAGTCATTTTGGACCATTTTCTTTGGTCTGTTCATCGTATGCTTCAGTGCATATTTTGTATTTATTTGCTGATTTTAACATATGAAAGCAAAAATAAGAAATGTGCCATAATGTTTGCACAGGATGCATTTTATTTTTTCCTGGTATGTTAAGTTCAGCAAATAATCAGTAAATGAGCATTAAAATGGGAGAGTGTGTTAACTTACTTTCCCTTACAAAACAAGTGATTTGACCATTGTCCTCCAACTTTTAGACTGTACATGTTAAAAAATACAAGCTGCGTGGATTTCATTGGAAAGCCACAATAAGCTGTTCACATATACTATCAAACCCTTAGAAGTCACAGTTATCACAAGTAGTGTAATTCTATATGATTTTTTCCCTGAACTTCTTTGAAACAAGTGTATTTAATATAATTTCAGTCTTTCAATTCGTATCACATTTGGTTTTGAGTAGTAGCATAGACATTTTATTGTCTTTTAAAATTTTAAGTTTTTGTGGTGTGAAATATAGTCATTTTGCAAAATTAAATATGCAATTACAATATTATAAATTCATAGTATAGCAATAATAACTAATCTAATATTTTGCCATGACTTGATGGGAAAACATCCAAATTCTATTGACTTTTTTGAGTCTCCATCTCTGCTGAAACCTACCTCTCAGCAAATGCCTCTACTGAGGCTGATACTGCCTGAAAATGCCTTAAAATTTGATGGGTGTAGATCATGGTGCAGAATCTACTGCAGTAGCCTTGCTCCTGCCCCTGGGATATGATTCACCAGGAGGTGATTGGGAAGTAAATAATCACGTTCAAGGATGGGTAATTAAGACCAATCTGTCTTCATATGCTCCTTTTACTGGACTACTTTGCCCTTCATTTACACTCCATTCTCCTTCTTTCTTTTCTTTTTTACTTTTTTTTCCTCACTCCCTACCTCCCCAACCTCAGGTCAGGATCTTTATTTTTTTCTCCATCTTTTCTACCCCATAGATTAAATACCAAGCACAAGGTGGGTTTTGTTAAAGGGCCTCTGAGCAGGGGGTCGAGTGAACAGAGCGGAAGCCCCCTCGCTGGGCCATGAACCAGCAGTATTGATCAAGCGCTATTGGCATCATCCCTGTGAATAAAACACAGCACTATTCAGTCCACGAGTCCCCACTGGGCCTGAGAATGGAGAGACATAACCTTTTGCATCTCGGCTTTGTGCTCCAAGATTCGAGTTGTAACCCCCAACAACCTTGCCCTACTCCACAGAGAGGGGGGGTGGGGGGTGTGGGGGCAGTAAATGTCAAAGTGGAGAGCAGGCACCCGAAATTATGCTTTTTTTTCCCCTTTCTTTCTTTTTTCAATCTAGCCACCATCCCCCCTCCCTCTGCCCAAGATGAAGCACCAGATGAAGGGATGCATCGCTGGAATGGTTTATAAAAATCAAGAGCAAGTAAAACAGTCAATATAGCTCACTTTTTTACCTTTCGCTGTTGTGTATATGCACTCTTATGATGGTATGTTTTCTTTTGGTCATTTTGCGAAGGATGTAATATGTGTGGAATACAGACTGCATTAGGCTACAGGTATAAACACTGGAATACTGAAGAATGGGGACTGTAGTGAGTTATGCACTATAAGCAGAACTCCAATCTAGACATACGCATAGCAGGCATAGCAGTAATGGAACTTTACATATGAATGTCATTAAATGAAAATGTTGAATCAATTAAATCTTAAACCACATCTTAGTGCTCTCATTTAGATTTGCACAAAAAAAAACTTGCAATTTTGCCACACCTCTCACAACTTGGAGATATAGTTCTCTTGCATTTAATCCCTGAGCTGTAAAATGACGTTAGGAAATCTGACAAATTATATTTTCCCATATATAATTTATTTATTTAGTAATTCATTTATTAATTTGTGTTGTAATCTAGTATCTATGTATTTAATATTAAATAGTAGACAGTCATCTTAATATTCTCTGTTTTCTTTTTCTTTTCTGTTTTCTTGTAGTTAGGTTTGAGTATCCCCTCAGTGGTCCTTGGTTTTCTGTTTGCTGGGGACATAGGGCAGTACTGTCTGAGTGCTCTTATCTGACACCGTCTGCGTACTACTATTGCGGAGCAGTTTTTTCCTGCAGCCAGGGTTAAGGAGGCCCTTGCGCGGCAATGTGTGGGGTCCAAGCACTGCCATCTTGACGGGCGAGGGTCCCGCGGAAGAAGTTTCCCGGAAATTGTGAAGAGTCTGTGAGTGTTCAGAGGAAGAGAGTGGAGGGACGGGTGAGCAGGCCAGTGGGCTTGGTTCACTGTCCGTGTCCGGTGTGCCACAGTCCACTTTATCATCCTCATCCACCCTCTCCTCTGCTTCGTCTTCATCATCATCACAGCACAGGGCGTGGTAGAGGATTTTGTCGCTGAAACGCACCCGTTCTCTGGTCCCGGAGGTTCGGGATGTTTTCTGGCTGTGAGTGGAGCTGGAGGCCTCTTCACTTGATGAATCTGGGGTGACGATCAAAGGTCCGTTCGGGATAGGTAAACCCCCATTCATCTGGGAGTAAACGCTTGCTGTGGCCGGAGTGGGTGTGGTTGAGGCTGACCTCCCCGTATCTTCCTCCAATTCCTCGTCCCTGGGTGCTTTCTGCCCAGTTGCGCTAGAGGCCTCCAGGTAACTGCAGAAGTCCCAACTATCTGACAACACATCCTGACTGAGAAAATCGAGTCGGAATGCTTCACCAAGGCCGCGCTCACTGCTGGATGTGCTGCTTGCCGTTGCCACCGTCCAGTCATCTGGCTCCAGGTCGAAGTCAAAGTCTGATGTGAGCTTGTCAATCTGACCCACCACCTGGGAGAGAGAGAGAGAGAGAGAGAGAGAGAGAGAGAGAGAGAGAGAGAGAGAGAGACAGACAGAGAGACAGAGAGAGATAACTGGAGTTGTGCAAAATAAGAAATATGTTCTGAATGATTTTATTTTGTCCATTTATTGGCATTTTAATAGGTAATACATATCTCAGAATGTACTATGGACCACAAGTCCCAGTCTTACTCATCTTGAAGGTATTGGATTGAATCCATTGTTACAGAGAATGTAGTTTCACTGCTCCACAGCCCAGTGCTGGGAGATTTTATAATTCTGTAGCTGATGCTTGGCATTAAGCATGATGACCTTAGGCCCATGTGGGGCTACTCTAGAGTATCCAGTTTGCAAGGCTTTTCTTTGGAAGTCTTACAAGCTGTGTTTGAGCCTGAATGCCTGTGTCAGCAATGGATACTCTGTATAATACAGATATAATGGATATATAATGGAAACTGAAGTATCTGAATTCCCTAATTAGAAGTGTATTTTGGACATTTAGGCCCTGTTTATACTCTGAATTAATATCTTTCTCGAGTGATCTGTAAGTAGGCAGCAAGATGTATAGTCATTCACCCTTGCCAATTCCATGCATCTCAAGTGACCATACATGACACAACTTGTTACAAACATTTAGACCACACTACTAACAGAATTTATAAACAGGAAGAGGAGACATGGAAAGAAATTAAACAGTTGCTATTAGGGGTGGGAATCTTTAGGCACTTCACGATTTGATTCGATTATGATTCAGAGGGCTGCGATGCAATTATAAAATGATTACTGATGCATCTTCTTTTCAATACAGGGTTTCTTTTTTCTTACTGTGTGGGGACTGTAGTTTTAAAGCACAGTATTCGTAATGATCCATAATGAATTTACTTCCAATGTCTTATATTAATAAATCAAATGAAAGTGGTCCAGAAGGCTCTCATTCACTGCTCTTGTTTGAAATGCTGCTGCCACTCATCTGTGATAAAATGTCTGCTGGAGACTCAAGACAATTTAGCATTCACACTTTAGCATTTTAGTGACTGCATCACAGTGTGTCTCCAAGACACACGGGACCCCGTTCACATCTGTACCTAGCGCTTAATGATTGGTTCACCCAAAATGCATTTTAATGCCAGGTATTAATAACACCAGAATGTATGTCTATTGCTTCAGTAGTCCTAGAGCATAGGAAATGGGGTCATCTAAAAGTAAATTAATGAAAGAAATGTAAAAATACATTTACACATATGTGACAGGCTAATATCATTGCTTACTTATGGAATGTCTCAACTACTTACTGTGACATAAATGAGGAGAACCACAAAGAAAGTGCTGTCAACATGAGAAATTAAGATCCTAATTCTTTCCTCCAGCACAATGACTTTAAAAGAGCAATTAGGAGGTCCAAAGCCCTGACTACGCCATGGTAAAGATTAGAGGTGGAGCAGCAGCTCAGTGATTTGCTGACCGATTTCACAGATGACTGGCCACTGTGCATTTATCTTGTGTCTGTATTCACGCAGTGAGTTGTGAATATTGTTCATGCACACGTGTACTGTGTATTAGAGTCAAAAGACAAACAAGCGCTGATAAAGATGGTCATATTTCAAATTCAGATACATGTCTATAAATTGCTTCTGGTAATAAAATATCAGTGTTCCATTTGCTTTATCATAGCCATGTAAGCTTCCATTGACAGTTTTGCTAGGCCGCATATGGGGTGTTGGTGTTTGTGTGGTTCATTGCCCATGTTTGAGTCGTGTGGAAAGGCTGAATCTGAGCAAGCTGCTGAGCAAGGGCCCAGTGAGTAAGAAGCTGGCAATATGTATTTTACCAAACTGGAAAGAGTGCTAGGAAAGCTTAGAAAGCTCCACATAGGTGCTGGTGCTGTGAGATGAATGGTTGTCCTAAGGGCTGATGATATACTGTAGGTTTGTTTACTAAATTACTCATCCTGAAAAATCAGGATATAATTTAATCAATGGGGGTTTTTACTTGTTTCAAAAGCTTTTCCCAATCCTCTGTCAATCACAACGCTGACCTAATTTTGTCCTTATCTGGTCCATTATGACTCACGGTATTTTTCAATATTAATTACCACTGTAACACATTTTGCGGGGAACAAGTGAACTGTCAGTCAAGATAAAGCTCCCATTCAATAACATTTACTTAATCTCTTCAAAACAGCGCAGAAAATCAAACACAGGCCGACGCGTCACGTTCTTTTCCCATGCCATCCTCCAAAATAGAATGTGCCTAATTGTGCCCGCCACGTCTGTGGCAATCATCTGTGGATCTGCTCCCGTACCTGCGGTGCAGTTATAACCCCCGGCTCTCGGCGAGTGAATGGAGTAAGCGCTTCTCCAGGGTAAACAAAATCATTCAAATGAGCTTGTGTCGCCTCTGCCCTCGCACACATGCTGTACCCCACCACCCCCCCACCCCCAATCCAGGCCCGCAGCTCCACCAGCAATTTAGCTAGATAACAGCGCAAGCTTAAAGGGGCCTGCTAAAGCTTTCTAGGTCACAGATGGGCTTGACAGAGCCACAATGAGCAGTAATCCCTGAGCCTTTTTCTTGGAGATGTGGAGCTTGAGTGAGTGGGCTATGGAGTAAATTATTGGGTAAACAGATTGCCTAAGCGCAAAGGATGAATGAACACATCAGGAACAAGTCATTAGCGGAGGGACACACTGCGTTTTAAATGGAAGGAGCACAATGAGGACCTGCAACAGTAATTACAGTCTATAGAGTAAAAATCACATCCTTTTGTCGGCCCTGGCCCCCAAAATGGCGGAGATTGCAGCTGGATTATTCAAGGCAGGAAAAAAGAGAAACTCCTCCTCCTCCTCTCTGGCTCTCAGATACTGTTCGTCTCACCAGAGCTAAATTACATGCCACAAGGCCCTAGAAGACGAGTTTGTGTAAGGAGTGCATGGGGCTTGAAAGTGATAGAATAAGAATGCCTTGTGAAGTGCTAATGTTTCAGTTGCCAAAAAGCATAAAATTGACCTGAAAGTTGTTTAGGTAGTTCTAGTAGATGATACGGAACAATAAGAAGTTGAACCAGTTAGACAGTTCTATCCCCAAAGTGTCAAGTTACTTAACCTATTAAATGGCCAGGGTCCACTAGCAGGCTTAAAGTTTTATTACCTACTTCTATAGCCTAAGCTCAGTCAGTTTGCAATGATGTCCTTATAGTTACTGAATTATCAGCCTTAGTATGTAATCAGCCTGGGATTTTATGGAGTCAATTAATACTAAAACACATTTTTCATCATAGTCTGCTCTGTTAGCCCTGTCAAACCTAATGTGTCACCAACAAACATTCAGAGACTTTGCTTTTGTCCTTTTTAACCAGATTAAATTTGCCACCAGCAATCTTTTTGGATGGGTAATTAGTGACCGGTGTGATCATTGTAATGATAAAAGGTGACTGACATATGAAGTATATTCCTATTAATATATTCGCTTCATCAAAGTAGAATTTTTAATCTTCAAAGTTACGGCTCTGTTAGGCCACACTCTTTACGCATCAAAGTAAAGCAGTGACAGCTTTGCAAAATCACATTATTGATAGAATTCCTCAAATGGCCAGGACCCACTGACAAGCCTAACCTTTTATTATACACATCAATAACTTAAGAATAACTTACTTGGCCCTCTAGTCCATGTAGTTGCTGAATAATAATCCTTAAGGAATGATAAGTCTGGAATTTTGAGGAGTTAAACTGCCATAGTATATACATAACACTGTACACACTTTCTTCAATTCCAGCTGTCACTTTCTATGTTCATCACAAATTACCTTGTCTACTACTGCTGTGTGTTAACAGCTAAACTCAGAAACATTAGCCAACTGTGTTCGCACACCTCCGCATTTAACCCATCCGTGCAGTGAAATACCCACATGCATGCACACTAGTGAACATACACACTAGGGGGCAGAGAGCACACTTGCCCAGAGTGGTGGGCAGCCCTATCTATGGCGCCAGGGAACAGTTGGGTGTCACGTACTGTCAGACAAGGGGGTCGAACTGGCAACCTTCCGGTTACAAGGCTGGTTCCCTAACCTCCACCCCACAGTATGACTGGGGTGTTTGTACACTGAGTAGCATGCTCTGTTTTTAATTGAGTTTAATTTTTTGTATGAGTACTATGAATGGGAGCAATGTTAATATCTGATCATTTTACTTTTTGCATTTTAAAATAATTCACAGTATATAAAGGACAGTAATAGTAGGACGATTTACACCATTAAAATTACAACTGCTTTTGTTTTCTGGCTAATTAAATCAATGGCATTAAAAATCTCTGGTGCATTTATTCCTTGCAGATCCAAACTGCAAGCCTGCAAGACTGTCCTCTGCTTAAACCATACATAACTTCAACGTGCAGTAACTTTGTATGCATAAGCAAAAAAATGAAAGAGCTATAATATGTAATTATCAACAGTTATGGAGAATAATCCACCAGCAGCTGCTGTGCATCCTTAAATACACTGGCAGTAAAAAAATTATTGGTCAGATGTGCATACACTTAGCTGCCAGTTTGAATACTCCTGACTCACACCTTTGGGGTCCATCTACCTTATAGGTCCAATAGATGTATGTGTTTGAAGCCCAGAGGTCTTCAAATCTGGACCACAAATCCAGTTTCTAGTTTTGGATTTTGTTAAAGTTCAAGATTTAAAGACCTCTGTTGTTTGCTCTTTATCTCATTTGCCATTAAATATTTTTTTTCTTTTTTTTGCCAACAGGACTGTGGTAACCAGGTAGTATTTGGGTGGTGGACCATTCATGATATCAGGCAGAGAAACTCTTCCCTAGCTCCACTTTAATGATGTAGAGATACACACTGTACTGAAGCATCTACTGAAGCACAATTTCTTTGCCATCCTGTATGCCTTGATTAGTGGCCAGTTTCCAGTCAGTTTCCCTTGACTGGATGTTTTAGAATGGTGGACCACTCTCAATCTAGCAGTGACACTGAGAATTAATATAAAACCCCCACTGTGTCTGATTCACCCATACCAGCAATGACAATTACAGCATTTGGCAGATGGTCTTATCCAGACTGACTTACAATTTGGTTATTTTACACAGGTAGGTGAAGGTAGTGTTAGGAGTCTTGCCCAAAGACTCTTATTGGTATAGTGTTGGGTGCTTACCTGGGGAGGGATTGAATCCCAGTCCACAGCATAGAAGACAGAGTCGTTACCTACTACACCATACCAACCATCACTCACAATACCATGTGGGTATCACTGGGCTGATTTGGGCTTCGTCCACTGCCCAAATAATATGTGGTCAGCAGTTGTTCTATGGTGGTCCTACTCCACTCATGGATCCAACCACTGATGGATAGTGTATGGGAAACGGTTCCTTTAAATGACTGAATACATGTTATGAAGGTATGACAGAATGGCTTGATGAGCAAGGAGATAAAATACATAAGGCAGAACTTTTGCCATTTTGCAGTTGCAGAATACTATTAAACACTCTTAGTTGTTGATTTCCTTATGTGTTTGGTGTTTATCTGTAATCATACATCCATTTATGAGCAATCAATTCCTTTTAGACAGCCAGTGTACCTTTTGTAATACAAATCTTGTCCCCTTTGATTTCAGCTCAGGACTAAAAACCTGATGCGCATGGCCTGCTGCCTCTTTGCTCTCCCGTTCTCAATGCTCGATGTGGCATGGCACTCTCAGAGTGACTCGAGCGGAGCTGCATGTGCGATGATTGGGCTGGGGGTAATTGCAGGGTCAGAGTGGAATCGGCCTCTTTCCGCTGCTCTGGCAAGCACAGGGCTGCTGTAACTGAGAGTGACAGTTGACACTCAGTCAGAAGCTGCTGCAAAATGGCATCAGGCGCAGTGATCCGTGAACATAACCCGCTGGTGGCCCTCAACCAACAGCCACTACGCCACCAACACAACACAACACACTCCTTATGGAGATACTACATGCTCAGATAATCCTAACGGAGAGCTAAGTGTGTTCCATGTTTGGTTTCTGGCCCTCCGCCCCTGCTTTTTTTCTTATTTTGTCTGTGCTCTCTATGAGAGCTAGACCTATTTGTCTTACTCTCTGCTCAATGTCATTCTCTGGCCTGACTTTCTGACTAAAGGTCTCTAACTGCAGTGTACGCTATTGTATTTGAGCCAGTATAAATCTGCAAATGTGTGTTTGGATGGTCTGTTAACAGAGGCGCAGTGTTTACAAGATAGAGTTATCACTGTGGTGTTATTTAAACAGATGTTAAATGAGGGAAATTTGTTTTGCAGTGCATTGATGATTTTGACTTATCGCTTTCAGGAAGAAAAGAGCTCTCTTGCAGAAAAGATAAATGGAACTTTAAGTTTGTGTGTGTGTTTGTTTCTCCGGTCAACATTATGATTTCTTTTTCTTCGATTAATAAGGTTATTTTTTGAATGTAATAAACTCTAACTAAATTTTGCTTTCTCTCAAAGAGATGTCTTCAAAAAAGTATCTTTTCCCAATAGACATTAGGGGGGAAAAAACTTTGTCAAACAAAGTTTTTAAGGCTCTGCTGATCCTTTATGTAACATCCAGCCTCTGGCATGATTTTTTTTTTTCCCCTCACAACCTGACTGAAATGTGAACAGTAGGGATGCATGGTGCTATTAGACTGCTTCTCCACTGCTACAGAC
This sequence comes from Pygocentrus nattereri, assembly GCF_015220715.1. NCBI lineage: Eukaryota > Metazoa > Chordata > Actinopteri > Characiformes > Serrasalmidae > Pygocentrus > Pygocentrus nattereri. Next base: position 16,816,457 of record NC_051217.1, read on the forward strand.
TGTGCATGACAATTAGATGCTGCACATTATTACCACGCCAGTACCCTGCATGCTGACTCTGGAGCAGTTTAGTGCTTTTCGCTCACGCGGTGTCCCTGTTGTCTTCGTGGAGGTTTCCATGGCTTTCTCTGCTCAATTTCGCTCCCCTTTTGACTGTGCCCAGGCAGAGCGGGCTCTGTTGATTCTGCCTCTGTATTGTTTATTATATCCTGCTGTGGGGAATTCATCATCCTCCGTGTTTTTTTTTTTTTTTCAGAGCTGCAGGGGTACTCCATTACTGCCAGTGCAAAGTGTAGAGTAGATCTGATTACAGATCTGATGTTGGTGCGCATCATTGTTTAATACACTTTGGAGGGTGTACACTGTGTACAGTGTGCACTGTCCCTCAAAGTTTGTATTCTTTGGCATGTTCCAAGCAAAGTTTGATTAATTTTGAAGAAAACAAAACCTGCAAAGTTGTATTTATCTCAGCTTGATGTTCATCAAAGTTTCTTCCTTTCTATGAGCAGGTGTTGAATAAATAATGATTTAACAATTGTCTCCTCCAAACTCTTGTTAAAAGCACATATTGAAACACTTTTAAACACCGGAAATGTTTGTTGTGTGCTAACTTCACGCCAAGGAGATCAAAACCATAAGGCAGAACTTTTAACAGTTGCTCCTGATATAAACAGCTTCTGTTGCGTTATTGCAAACTGACAAAGAAAACATACATTTATTGAAAGCATTTTCAAAAGCTAGCTGTCTCCAAACCTTTGATTCCTGAATAAATGTGAGAGAGAGAGACAGGCAGAATTCAGAGGTCTTAACGGATGACTCTGTGTGTGTGTGTGTGTGTGTGTGTGTGTGTGTGTGTGTGTGTGTGTGTGTGTCGGAGCCTGATCTAGGTCAGGCAGACCTGATTGGTTAGACGTGTCACTCGCTCTTTGCTGGGGGATAAATTGGAGCTTTGAAGTGCTCCCTCCGACCGTTCGCGGCTAATTATCCTGTCATACATGGGAGTATGGGCCTGTGCATTCATTAAAGCACGTGACTCCCTCTTTTTCATCTCCCCTCCAAAATAGCACTTCTCTGAGACCTTCACTTGTGAAGATCCGCAAACATCATCCCAACTAATACAGACACTGGCATTAAACATTATGATGTGTTCGAGCAGTCCTCATACATCAATAAATCTGTGAATTTCAAAGTTTATCACAAGGAATGATAAATATAAGTGGCACATCTGGGCAAGTTTCACTTTACATTACGAACTTTACATGTGAGTCAGCAGGAACTACATTCTTTGATACGATGTGAACAGAATAGACCAAGCTGGTCAACAATGTACAAAGTTCAGAGTAAAGATATCAATGATTCATAAAGCAACACAAATTGCAAACGTCAAAGTGTGCAATGTCATTGTCCATCCCAGCAGATACAGATGACTAATGAACCAGTTGCAGATGACCACAAATGTAAATGCCAAGTAGCTGTGATTCAAAGCATAACGATTTAATGCTATATGTCTATAGTGTGGCATTTGGCAGATACTCTTATCCAGAATAACTTACAACCTGATCACTTCACAGAGACTCTAAAGGTCTCATGACAAGCAGTATTCATTGCTGTCCATAAACAGTGATAAAAATGCTAAATTCAGATTTTATGAGTCCCCAGTGACATTCTGAGTGCACCATAATATGAGATCTTACCACCCCAAACATTGTGTGATAGCACTAGAACACTGTAGGGGTCCCCAACCTTGGTTCTGGAGATCTACCTTTCTGTGCAGTCTAGTTCCAGTCAGAATCTGCCACACCTGCTTCAGCTAATTTAATTTCTTCAGATGTAACTGAATGTCTGGATTCAGATGCATTAGTGTTAGCTAAAGGGTGGACAGCTTGTTAAATACAGCCTGCAACTAAACTCAGGAAAAAAGACCTCTGAGAGGAAGGCTGGTGACTACTCCTGTAAATCAAGTTGCCAATGGTCCATTCCAACAGACATGTGTAATGATCATGTGATGAATTTACACAACTAGTAGCTAAGATTTGGTGATGTGACAATTTTCCAACTTTTACAAGAGGACCATCCGAAGACATCATTAGTGGGTAATAGGCATTGGGCTGAGTTGGACAGCAACAGCAGGGGTCAGGCGTTTGGACTTGCTATCTTCTGTCTGATCTGCTGTATATGGATCGCACCGCTCCTAATTGCTTGTCAAAACAGGTCATTATTTTGCCTCTATTCTGCCGGACATTGGCTGGAATGGAGCAGCGCTTCGAGGCTCATGGAGCACGGCTGCATTCTGAGTTATGTGGGCCACAGTTATAGATATGGCTGCAGCTATCTTTAGATATGGGTTCGGCTATTTCTGGATGTGGGTTTTGCTGGCTATTAATGGCGGCGAGAGCAGAAATATGATGCAGATGGTGCTGCATGCTGAAAATCCTTTTACATAACTCTCTGACTGCATAACCTGAAGTGGGCTATGCGGGCGGTGAACAGCACAATGCCTGAGATGGTCAGCGCAACACAGTGAGTGAGCCATTTCCATTCCTGTGCAGTTTAATTTGATCACATTTTCATTCCTGTGCAGTTTAATTTGATCACATTTCGAGAGTCTGAATTGGAAAACAATGTGATCATAAGGCGCACAGGCTTGTGCAAATGTAATGTACTGCATGCTTTATATGACGAATCATTGTGGCTAGCAGTTCATATCAAGGCCGTGCTGGAAAAGCGGCATCGCTGAAGTCATGATGCACCTTGATGAATGCCACTTGATGAAAGGTCATTTTTTATGTTTTGTCACAGATCCTGGCCACAGGTTCTTGTCCCAGATCAACACAGGAAGCTGCATACAGTACCTGGCTCACAGGGCATTCACACCAACAGCATGCAAATGACTCAGTCACTGTGGGTCTCTCTCTCTCTCTCTCTCTCTCTCTCTCTCTCTCTTCAGCAGCTAAACTGTGTGGTTATGTGTGTAGGAGGACATTTCTGGCCCCTGAGTCACGGGTTGTGGAGGAGAGAGAAGTAACAGGCTTAGGACCTGCATTTCTGCAGCATCTCAGGGATACGAGCGTAGATCCATGATCAGATTCCAACCTTTCTGTGGGTTTCGGTCACAGCTAAAAATGATTTACCGCTCTAAGATGATTTGCAACTAAACTGACATTTGCAGGAGATTCAAATCCCGTCCCTCTTGTTTGTTGAGTGGTCTTTCTCTAAACAAGCTACGCTGCTTGTTGCTGGACGTTTACTCGCATTGGCTGAGTGATTTGACACGCTACGTATTTTGCTTTAGTAACCACCAATTCTGATTTTTTTTCCTTTCAGCTGTTTGAAGAAACAGTAGGGGGTTTATTTAGGCCCATAATGATAGCTTAAAGAGAGTAATTTATACATTACAATGCAGAAATCGACTGCCCAGTCTCTACGGCTGACAATTTAATTGGACATACGATGTGAGAGTATGTTAGGAAAGACTTAATAAGAGCTTATTGTCCCTAATTAAGTCACATGCATTTCCTTTACTCTGACACATTCATCAGCCTTTTAAAACCTTTCAAGTGATGAGGAAGAGTGTGAGAAGCATGGATGAAGGCAGAGAGTTATTGGGCTAATATGAATTGGTTTACTAACAGTTGCTTCATTCAAATTCTTGGATGCAATGCTAGAATAACTGGCTATACAAGAGATTAGCAAGTACTTACTGTCAATACACTGAAGATTACATTCATAATTTAGCAAATCTTTTTATCCAAGACTTCACATTTTATTGTTTTCAAAGGAGCTCAAGCCTCTTTTGGGGGAACTACACTGCAAAAAAATGGTATCTTGTCAAGTAAAACGATCTTAAATACAATCAATAAATCTAATATTTTTCTTGTTGAAATTGTTGTAAGGTTAATTTTAAACTATTAACTTATTTTTAGCCATTTTTTACTTGTTTGTCGACTTTATTAAGCAAAATTGTCTCACAAACATTATTTCACAGATAATTTAGCTTGTTTTAAGAAATGTGCTTGAAATCAGAAAATTGCCTAAAACAAATTTTAGATATATTGATAAGATTTAAGATCTTTTTACTTGAAAATATAAAGTTTTTTTGCAGTGTAAGCTTTTCCTGTCACTCATTAATGGACACTGAGCTTGCATTGAAAACATTTTGAATATGAGGCCACAAATGGATGACCTCCTTCCTCCTGGTGGAATTATCTACCATTTCAGCCCAACATGAGTTCATCCCGACTGCTAGTTCATGGTATGTATATGAATGGCTGTGTTAGAATGGAGAAACAAAAGCTCTATTCTACTTATTTTTACCAGAAGAGGTCTGGAACTGTAATATGTGTTTGATTTGACTGGCTGTTCCATGCAGAATATCTGTCATTTCCCCTAAATTACCCCAATCACCCCAGATTGAAACATTATCATGAGGATGTTTACATCAGCATTAAGCAAGAAGTATCACACTTCCTTACAATAAAACACCATCTAGCTAAATGGTATACAGGCTAACATTAGGCTAGTAAAGTGGTTTTATTACATTTACCAATGTCACCCAACACCACAATATGCAGTGCCTAGTGAGAAAAAATTCTAGATATTTCATATTCCTGGTAAAAAAGAAAGGTGAAAGGTGGATTTCAGTTACCCTGGTAATTATCTTGAGGATTAAGTGTCGAGTTTCTCTTTAGCTGACAGCCTTATCTTCGCAAATAAGAAAAAAAAGGGAAGCACCATGTTCTACAATGCTAAAGCCTTTTACTGGTCAGCTTTGTTCTATTTTCTCCTTTCCACCTTAAATGGTGCAGCAGTTACTGGTAAATAAGAAATTCGCCAGCTTCTTGTTTGAATTTTCCCCATTTAGGGTTCTCTATTACTAGGTTTTGTTAACACATTCCTGAGATGTCGATTTGAGTACTACTTGTCCTGTGTTAGAATCATGGTGCTTGCCTGTCATTGCTCAAATTACAGCAAGTCTACAGGTACTACTAATGATGGTGTGACTAACAGACAACAACAGCAACAAAATTAAATGAAAAATGAGGGCAATAAAGTGATGTAAAATATTATGAGAAAAATGTAGACACCGTTTCCCCCTTACAAATATACTTGAAAGCTTATAAGATTAAAATCATGTGCTCCATAAAAGTGACTCTTACAAGTACAAATGAAGTAAACGTACTGGAGTAAATGAAGCACATTACCCATCTCTGCAAGAATCTATGTGATACGTGACTATTTCTAATTCAGGAAAAGTGCTACATGGCACAATAAGGCCTTACAAACCAGTATAATTCAAAGAATCCCAGTGTCATGCAGTGCATGCTGTCATGCAATACATTAATGTTGTACAAGAAGCTAAAAAAGCAAAGAGTGACAAAGCATAGGAGTGCTGTAGGATCAAATGGTCAAGAAGAACAGGGTCCTGAGAAATTTCTTGAAGGTTGCAAAAGAAGGACTTAGGCAGGTTTTCCATTATTGAGGAAATGTGTGTAAGTAGTAAACACTATCAATATTTTAATATATATTAAAATGTAATTTATCTATTTTCAATGATTTTTTTTTCTTCCAGCAGCATTTACTAATGAATTTCAACTCATTTAATCCATCTTCTCTTTTAAGTGGAATGTAAAGTTGTTTCAAGTATTCCTTTATTCTAGTGAGTTACTGTGGAGAGTGAAAGCTAGAGTAAGGGTGTAATATATCCAGATGCAACTGAAAACTCACTGTACTTGGAATATATTTACTATTAGGTCTTAAAGTCAAGGGTGCTTAAAATAACCTATTTTAAGCCTATATGTTCTCCTTAAGGTGCTTGAAGGCTCGCTCAAAAGAAACGAGTTCCTCCAGGCATCTAGAGGTGAAGTGTGGTGCTTGATGGAACCCATTGAGATACTTAGAGGATCCTGAAACAGCTTACACACTGTCAAGGGTTCCTCCAGTAACCTCATTAGGTTTTTTTTTTTTGAGATGTATTTTTGTGGTTATTTAGTAAACTATTGGCCATTCAAGGCAGTTTTTACAGTGTGTAACTCCTGTAGCCCATCTATTGATGCAGAGATTTTATCCTTTATATCGGTGGTTACTTTCTCATCACAGAGCCTTTCTTGGCTGGACATTTTTGAGCGCTGGATTACTCTCAGCCTAGCAGTGTGTAGAAACGCTAGCGACTGCAGTGTCTGATAAACTCATACCAGCATCACACACTCTACCAGGCCACTTTCATAACAGTGTCAATGTTGTGCTGAGGATGACCACCCAAATCATATCAGGTCAACAGCAGTCCTACAGTCAGAAACAGACAAATGTTGAATGGGGTAGAGGGCGGCAGACAAAGCATTGATATGTAATATGTAAGGACGTATGACGTGGCTTTAAAAACTCTGACCTGATGCCTCTGACTTTTAAAGGGCTATTTCAGGCTTTACAGGGTGACTTGCAGCAGTGCAATGTTGTAGTATGTTGTTTTTCCTCCTGAATTAAAAAAAAAAATCATGCAGCTATGAAAAGATAAAAAAATGACCCATTTTCATGGGGAAGTGAAAATAGTGAACTTTTTAAAGCTCATTTAAGCTACACGATTGGACTTGAATACCATTGTACTTTGACTAAAATATATCTGTACAGTACCATTTTTCTGACCGTGTGTAGTGGATCTATAAGAAGGATGAATGTTATTAAGTGGCCACTGAGTGGAAGTATAATCTAAAAGTTTCTAATAATGTGAACAATGAGTGCAGAGACTATTTTATAACTGTTTATACCTTATAGCATGTTGATTCAATTTTGCATTTGGCCACACTGTGAATATTGATTTGTCAGTTAAATTTAAATGTGCAACTTCATGTGGTAACAAGTAAATTGGGTAGTTTTAATTCAGCTTCAACCTAAATCAATGAATTGAATGAACAATTTCAATCGATTCTTTTTAGTAAATCAACGTGTTACCACATGAAGTAATTTTTTAGGTTGAACTGACAAACCATTTTTTTTACAGTTCAATAATTTGCAACCTGTTGCTGGGTAGCCTTGGGCCAGAGGAAGAATAATGAAGAATAATGCTTGCTAAATATTAAAGGTCACATTTTTGTTATGCTTAAGTGCTCAGAAATCCCAAATTGCTGGACATGTAAAAGAAAAATTATGTCTTTGCACTGTGTAATAAAGCTTTTGTCAATGCTTGTTTGCAAGCAAGAATCAGTTAGCCTACTACACTACTACACAAATTCATTTTAACCAAGCTGTCACTGAATCATGAGACAGAGCAAAACAAGTGTAAGGTCATTTTTGCAAAAAAAAAAAAAAAAGTTTCAAGCTTCATCAGCTTTTTGTTACAGGCGAAACATACACATCATCCACTGTGGTCTGCTCATAGTTCCCTCATAGGGCAAAACAGAGCCTTAAAATAGAAGCATGACTAGAGAGTCAGTGGAAATCTCTCTCACCCTTCACCAAATTGATTGGACTCTGGCATTTCTCTGCATCTTGTGCTCCTCTGGCCTACAGTGCTGTTTTAATGGCACCCTTTCCCCTTTCAGTTTTATTGTGCAGTTTTAAGTTCCATATATCATTACCCAACAAATGTAGCCTGCTCAACCATACTAAAGTGGAAATACCGAAGCCCAGAGAGAGAGAAACAATTTATGCAATTTATTTTTACATTCTCAGAGCTGCTTGGATGTTCTGTGAGGCATAACTGCTGCAAATCCATTTTTATTTCTCCATTCTTTTGGCCTGGCTTCTTTCAAGTCAAGGCATCTGTAGCCATTACAACCTGCATACTGTTAGTAACAGTTCACAGGAGGTGATGCACTTGTTTGCTATGTGAAGCATGGCACGATCAAGCTGTAAAACAGGAGGCATCACTGTATGAAACCAAAGCACATGCACTGAAACACATTGAAAAACATGAATCAAGCTCATTGTATAGGCTAAGGTGAGGCCATTTAGATTTCTAAAAACGTATTCATTACTACTCAACTGACATCGTGATCATAGTTCATGCTGTTATATGTTCTGTATACTGCTAGTTAGAATTCACAGCGTTTTACAGATACTCAAGCAGGCCTGAGCTGTCTCTAAGCTATGAGGATTTGGGATTTGGGATAAGGAATAGTTCTGTGTTAGTCATTCCCTCAAGGGGGAACGTGAACCAAAAAATCAATTCTTTGATGGTCTTCTTACAGAGCACAGTTTAGGGTTCAAGCAGCAAGAAAAAAAAATGAGGGAAGGGAATATCGGTGAAGGTCACCTGCCTGTATCCTTCAAAACCATCTGTTAGTGTCAGGATTTTCACCATTTCTGCCTGCGACAATTTGTTGGATGGCCTGCCTGGAAGAGTGACCACATTTGTCACACTATGTCTCTTTTACTCTTCCTCTTCTTTACAGCCTCCCTTTTGACTCTATCTTCATCACTCGCTCACACATATACTGTAGTTATATATACACTTGGGATGTAGTGGAATACAAGTATTCAGGATATGTATTCAGAATGCAGAAATTAAATGTTTGTATTCAGTCCATGTTACTTTTTTAAAAGCAGTGTTCAGAATACAGTTAGAATATTTTTGAGAAGAAATATAATTAAATATACATAAAACCATCTTTAGGCTTTAGGAGGTTTTTAATCTCAGTGTTACTGAGCTCTGTTGAAGCCTGAGTAGACTGATAAATCAATGTGATGATCAGTTATTAATCTCAGTGTTACTGAGCTCTGCTAAAGCCTGAGTAGACTGATAAATCAATGTGATGATCAGTTATTAATCTCAGTGTTACTGAGCTCTGTTGAAGCCTGAGTAGACTGATAAATCAATGTGATGATCAGTTATTAATCTCAGTGTTACTGAGCTCTGCTAAAGCCTGAGTAGACTGATAAATCAATGTGATGATCAGTTATTAATCTCAGTGTTACTGAGCTCTGTTGAAGCCTGAGTACACTGATAAATCAATGTGATGATCAGTTATTAATCTCAGTGTTACTGAGCTCTGCTAAAGCCTGAGTAGACTGATAAATCAATGTGATGATCAGTTATTAATCTGTGTTACTCAGCTCTGCTAAAGCCTGAGTAGACTGATAAATCAATGTGATGATCAGTTATTAATCTCAGTGTTACTGAGCTCTGCTAAAGCCTGAGTAGACTGATAAATCAATGTGATGATCAGTTATTAATCTGTGTTACTCAGCTCTGCTAAAGCCTGAGTAGACTGATAAATCAATGTGATGATCAGTTATTAATCTGTGTTACTCAGCTCTGCTAAAGCCTGAGTAGACTGATAAATCAATGTGATGATCAGTTATTAATCTCAGTGTTACTGAGCTCTGCTAAAGCCTGAGTAGACTGATAAATCAATGTGATGATCAGTTATTAATCTGTGTTACTCAGCTCTGCTAAAGCCTGAGTAGACTGATAAAATGGAACCTTAGTTCCATTTGATTATGGAACCTTAGTAATAGACATGTTCATGAGTGATTAAGCTTGCCATGGTTTGGAACATTGTGAATGTTTAGTTCAGTAGGATTATGGATGTAGGCAATGCAAGCAAAAAAAATGCAGATGTAAAAAGATAAACATGTACTCTGACTATGTTACCTTTTATGCACTTTAACAGAATATGTTAATAAATACATTTAGAAGAGTGTATTCAGCTTTCAGCCATCATTACTGTTGCAGAGTATTTTGCACAATTCTATACATGTAGAATATGCTAGTTTTACCAACTTCATGTTTGGTAAAAAATAAATGAATATACATAAATTTGAAATGTGTCCAAAGGAATGAAATGGTGAATGAATAAAAATGTATTTTACAGTCCTCTGAATTTTGCTATTACCCACATAAAAGTGAGGAACACACTACAAAGCATTAGATAGATAATTATTCATTTTTTAAAATATATAATTACACCGAAACGCATTGTTTGTATAAACTGTGTACATAAGTGGTTCAAACGTCAAATTATTGTGTAATTATTGGGGATAAAATGATAGTAAGTCAAACTAAATTACATTGAAGTGGCTATCAGGTTCTTGTCTACAAACTACTTCATAAGAAAGCTCTTTAAGTAGCAGGTAGTTATATGGGCTAAAGGGCAGCATAAAGACACTTCATTTAAGAGCCTTATAATGTACATGTATGTATGTATGCATGTATGTATGTGTCTATTACCTAGAAACAAATCTAGGAATCTGGACCATAATAGAAAATAATGATTATTATAGTTTTGCTTGATCTTGATCATTTAAAAAAAATCCCTTTATTAATTATTATTTTATTTAATTATTTATGTATTTAACCCAGCACTCCCAATTCAGTTGTGGCCTGTTCCCACCCTCTAGCTACGAAAAGATCCCATGCTGGGATGGTGAAGGCTGACATGCTTCTTATTGCATTTTTTCAAACTGCAGAAAAGGCAATGTCATGGTGCATCAACACTAACATTAACAGAACAACCAATGTGATATGTCAGCTGACAGATGACCGTGTTGGCTAGTATCACACTCAGAGAAGGTGAGAGAGGGAAGACCAGTGGTAGGGCCAGAGCAGCACCAATTAGACTATGGCATCCTCAGATCAAACTGATGATAGGGGCACGTATAGATGGTTGCACCACTTAGGATCTCGTTTATCATTTATTTTTGACTTTCCTGATTTACTTGCCTGCTTAAATGTATGATACTACAGTGAGAGTAAGTGTATGTTTGTATTTATCATTATTTTTTATTAACTAAAAATAACAATCCAGTTATGAGATGTTTTACTAAGCAAAGCTTAGTTGTTAGAACTCATTTGGTATTTCAGCATAATTTAACTCCTATTAATTAACCCACTTTACCACAAATAATTACACAGGTCTTTGAAGGCTGTAGCTCATACTAACCTCATTAGCATCTAGAACATACTGGAATAAATAGTTAAACTGTCTAAACCAATAAACCAGAGGTGCCTCAACTCAATTTGATACCAAAAATAATTACATTGTACTTTGGAGCTTGTATATTGAACACAATTGACTGTAAAATAAAGCATTTATGATGAACAGACATGTAGATGATCAAAAAACCTACACTTTCAAGAATGAGGCATATAGCATTAATACCCAAAGGTTCTGTATCTCAAAAATGGCTATCTACAATATATTTGCAATGCATATGTTATATACTGTATGTATATAAATACTGCATATGTAATAACACAAAAGAATTCCAAACAGAATTGATTCATATACAGAGTGTCTTTGAATTATAAACGCAATCTTTGAAAGGACATTGTGAATTCCCAGGAGACCCCATCTGTGTACCTTCCCCTTCCCAGCATTGGGGGGCCAGCTGTCTTAAACAGTTGTTCCACAACTACTCAATGTAGGCTGTAAACGAATTACGAGTAGCGCAGCTGTGATCTTTTGCAGATACTGACTCATGAGGACAATCAGAGTCAGAAGTTCATCTTGAAAACCAGAGATCAGATGCCTTGAGAAAGAAGGCCATATTTTTTCCAAAGTTTACTAATGCTGCTTGAACCACAGTGAAATCTGAGGATTTCCAAGCTGTGGGCCCTGTGAGACTGTGTCAGCGTAGCACAGATTCCTGTCACATTGCCTGGTAATGCTGTATTTGACACTGAATTAAATCAACATTTCAGCTCTTTTTATCTAGAGACCCATTAAATAACATGGCAGAACAGTGGGCTCCAATTTCAAACTGGCTTAATTTTCATTGACTTTTCATTGCCAGCCCAGAAAAAGAGATGTTGGAACCAGATACACCATCCAGACTTTGATAATGTTGATATTAGTCAGTTTAATGCAGGGTATTAAAATAGATAGTTACGTGCAAATGTTTGTGCAGCCCTGGTTAAACTGCATGTGTTTCCAGGTGAAAAAGAGTTAATAAATCTTCTATAGAGAACACATTTCTGCACAGTTTAACACACAATTACTTTTTCTTTGCTGAATTCAACATATTGGGGGAAAATATAAGACATAAAATGTGGCATGTGCAAAAGTTATGGCACATTTGTTGTTTTTTCAACATGTTAAATTCAGCAATTAAAGAAAAATTGTGCTGTAAAATTTGCACAAAACTGCCACAAATGTATGTTTACTCTGGATGTTTTGTTAACGCATTTTCACTTCAATTCAAGCTCAACATAACAAGTACTTGATAGATCTACTCAAATGTTTGCATGTGATGTTTTATGAAGTGCTTTCTATCATTTTTTCACTTACGTTCTGTGGAATTGATCTTTCCATGCTCCACCCACAAATGTGTTCTTTCATAGAAGCTGTTGCCAGATTGCACACATTTTGCAGACTTTTGGCAGCCTACCGAGGAACATTCAACCAAATGAGGAACTGATTTGTTTACCTTAAGAATGAATTATTCATGTCCAGTGATATATTTTTGTTTACATATGAAAGGTCACACTGTTATGAGAGATTGAGTATAGTTTTGTGTCATATAATTAAGCTTACATTAGTCCAGCTCAGTAGTGTGGCACTTACTGGAACCTGGAAACTCAGTTTAAAGTCTATAGGAATTATCCTGCAGTTGCTCATCAGGTGGAAATGAGATATTTGCTAACATTCTGTTGTGCTTCTCCAACCTGGCAACAGTTGCCATGAAATAAGGCAACTGTGTGTGGAACCTACATAATTCAATTAAACTTGAGTTAAGATGAAAAGCTTGGTGGATATCAACATCTCTAAATTTTCAAATGTGCACATATTGTGATAAAACTCTTAGTAGTTATTGTTTTAGGCAAGCTAATAGATGGTGTTTCAGACAAATACAGAAACACAAACAATGCAGTACTGAAATCAAACTACACTGAATAAATTAGAAAATATTACTGAAAATCTTTATAGGACATTAGTAACAATTCTGCAAGGACATTATGGTGTCAGCGTGGAAGTGAACTGAATTTACTGTAGAGCATATATATATATGTATATATACATACATTAGGGGGGTGTGAGAAAATGATTCTTAGTTGCATCGCAATGCAGATGTGAACGATTCTGAATTGATCTATCGAAACTATGTAAATTTTCATTTACAATGTAATGTTGACAGAATGCAAAGGGTGGAACTTGGAAGTGGGTAAGTGCAGTGCCCGGATAGTCTGTGGAGGCACATAACAAAAACACAACTGGATGAGTGAGAAATCCGACCAATCACAACACAAATGTTAAGAGGAGCCATGTTGTCCTTTCAACAAAAATCAGACCACCTTGGGAGCCACAGTATTTAATGTCCAGTATGTCTCATTGTGTGCTGATGTCCTAGTATGGGCTAAAAATATAAATGAAAACGTGGACTCACTTTGCTCTGCTTTAAGCTTCAGCTATAGCTGCATTCCTCTCATCTCCATCAGAAAACTTTTCCTCAGAAGTAGAGCAGCTTATTGTAAAATGTCTCTCATCGTTCAGCTGTTTTACGAGGCTGAAGTTGCTTCACACTCTCCAGCTTCTTGTTTGAATTTTTTAAGGTGGAGCAGGAAAATTAGAAAGAGAAGCAACTTCAGTTTCACAACTTTTTAGTGTTTGTTTATAAAATCACTAAAGAAAATGGGCAGTAGCCCAGTTTTTATTTGGTCTTCTTCTCAAGCATTGAAAAAACACTGCACTAACCTAATAAGATACGTTATGGTAGCCAAACCAGACAGTTTGGTTATTTCAGTCACAAGGCCACTTCTTTAAATTGACTTGATCCAAACAACATAAATTATCATTTGCTGACACATATCATCTATGAACTTCTAACATATTCATAATTCATATACATAATTATCATTAACAAACTATTATACTAACGTAATGTCTCACTTCTGACCTACATATTTATTCTTAAAAACATCTGAAGTTCTGAAATAACCTCATGTTGCTCTGGTTTGGCGTGATACCAGAGATTCTCTGAGGTGAATGGGTTTCCCTATGACAGATTTAGCAGAGCAGAATTTCCCCTAGCTGTTTACACCGGTAACCATGGAAACTAAATCTGCTCAAACACTGTTTGAAACTGTGTCTTCTGCACCACAGAACAAAATAAAACTAAAGGATACAAATTTTAATGTTTATAAACATGTTTTTTTTGCTGGAGCTTTGTTTTTCTTCCAGCAAGAATCAGACACTCAGTTTCTTCGGCTGCTGCCGAGAAGGTGATATATATTCTGGTGAACCTCTCTTAAAAAAATCCCAAGCCCATGTTTAAATTCTGTATGTTCTACACACAGTACTGTCACAGATTATTTTTGAACAGGGAAAATCAAAAGATAATCAGCCAAAAATTAAAAGATACACGGACAAATGGATTCCAAACAACTGTGCACGACCTGGAAGACCACCAAAACTGTTCTACTCAGACAAACAGCACATAAAGCTTTCATCTTTGAGAGAGAGGAGAAAATCAAGCTGCTTCAGATCTGAAAAAATCCACAGGTGTTTCTGTCCATATTTCCACTGTGAGAAGATGACTCAGTGCTATCAGTCTGAAAGGATCTGTAGCTGTCATGAAGCCTTTATTGAGAAAAGGAAAAATCTAAAAAAGAAGTTGATGTTCTCAGAACAATGCACTGACCACTCCAGAGGCCAGACCATGACATTGCTGAGTGTGTTTAAGATTTATTTGACTGTGAGGAGCAGAAAATGCAACCAACTTCTAAGACTGAACTATAAGACTAAGACTGTATGAAAAAGTGTCTCTGCTGTTGTCTTTGTAAAACTAAAAACAAGTCTTCTGAAAAAGATGGAAGCTGTAATTATATTCCATTCTTGAAAGCATATGGTGGACACTTTAATTACTAAATGAGATATGTATATAAATCTAGTTATATTGATACAATATAGTTTATATTGTTAAGACTTCTGTGTCAAAATTGTCTGTTGAAAATAAATGTTTGCACTGATTTCTGACATTGAAAAATGTACTTAGTGGCAGTTTTGGGTGGAAATTTAATAAAGTGAAGGGTGGTCTCTGACTTTGAAGTATGATAGATAGATAGATAGATAGATAGATAGATAGATAGATAGATAGATAGATAGATAGATAGATAGATAGATAGATAGATAGATAGATAGATAAAATGCCTTGAAAACTGCAGTTCTCATGATGCCATCATTTCAAGTTTCAAGTTGGAACTCCAGCTTCTGGAAGACAGACTCTTGGTTACATGTCAAGTAGATGCTCAATTAACTACAGTGAAAATACCCAGACTAACACATTGTCAGGTGTTCCTCTCACTACCCACAGCTGCTTTCCAGCCTATAAACTGGCCATCAGTGTCATGCTCCTATGGACTGCAGCACTCACTCAGTGGCTGCTGAGTTTTCTTGAACCACAAACTGCCAGTAAAGTTTTCTTGAATCTTAGCTATCCTCAGGGGCAGTTATGTGCTATTTATACATTTATAGCTATTTATATATTTATAGCTAAAGAACTGACACTAGTTCTACACTAAGGCTAACGCTAATGCTTAGCCTAGGGCATGGTTAAGTAAAAAAAGAAAAAAAAGAGAACTGTACTCACTTTGTACACAGGTCTTAATGCTTTTCACAACTTATAACGATCTGCCATTACATGTGCATATCAGCACATTTGACTCTTAACAAATATTAGTGTCCCAAATGAATTCTGAGTGAATAGTGTGAACAACATGACAACAATCAAAAATTAAGCACAGCTGACACACACACACACACACACACACACACACACACACACACACACACACACACACACACACACACACACACACACGCACACACACTCCTTTTCTCTTTCTCTCACTCTATATACTGGAAGTTCGCAAACAGCAGGGACACTGCACTCTGCTGTTATCATAAACTAGGGCAAATAAACAATGGGCACATGTTGCTGCACATAAAGTACATTTATCTCTCCAATAACCAACAACACCATGGTGAGAACTTAAAGTCAAGTGCGGTCAGGTTCACTGTCTTATAAGCTGCATGTAGAAGTGGCACCAACGAGTGCAGACCTGAGACAAACTGTTGATCTGTCCAGCACATGTGATTGGAAGTGAGCCGTCCACGCAGTGTGATGAAGCCGTCTGAGTGGTGAGTGACCCTGATGCGTCCTCTCAGACCCGCTACCCATCATCTCCTCCATCTGCTGAATGATTCACGAGTATTGCGAGTTACACTATGTTCACAATGCAAGCTTTATAACTCAATTCAGATTTATTTTTGCTTAAGTACAATCTAGTCCAAAATTGGTAAGTGACCCTTATCTGAAAATAAATATCACGTAGATGACCCATATGCACTAAACAGCATATGGTTGAGATGATATGAGAGAGCAGTGAAAAAGTGAACAAGCTAATAGCACAAGCTTTCACCAAACACATGATTTGCTCAATTTATGTTATGTAAAGTTATCAAATCTAATTAAAAGTGTTCATTAATTATGAATAGTTCATTCTGATCTGACTGTTCTCATTATAGTCACCTGGCCACATTTCAGTTGCATGCAAAGGTTCGAACACCCCCAGTTAAATTACATGTTGTGCTGATAACTTAAGTGAAAATAAGTTAACATATCTTCAACCAGGGACAATTCTAGTGCATAATAAGTATTATTTTTATTTATTTATTAATTCTTTACAGCGTTCAACTAATTAAAAGCAGTAATAACACATGAAATATAAAATGTGACATTTGCACAGGACACATTTCATGTTTTGTTTTTCCCCAATATGTTAAATTTGGCAAATAAACAGTAATTGTGCATTAAAATGTGCAGAAGTGTGTTCTCTGTAGAGGATGTGTTAACAGTTATTTTCACTTTTGAAAATTAAGAAAACATATTTTGACCAGGGGTGCCCAAATGTCTGCATACAACAATAGAAAATGCTGAAACAGTAAACTGAGAAACTGGGAAAAGAGACGTTTTCCTAATAATGCCACTTTTGAAGTGTTGTCAAACTTTTCTTTTACACATCCTCTCAAATGTTTGCTATTAGAGAAACAATTTGTCTATAGTTTTTACATATATGTTACTTATAGTACTGTAGTATGCAAGTCTTTTCTCAGTCTTGAGAATGGTTTTGAGACAGTAAATGAGAAGGCTGATTTGGTAGCTCCTGAGTGCTGTGTATATATATATATATATATATATATATATATATATATATATATATATTTGTATTAAAAAAAAAAAGCAGTACTGCCATGGCCCACTGGGTGTAACGCCTGGGAGCGAGGAGGCGGACACATATGCGGAGATAAGTGAGTTTTATTTTGGGCAAATCCAGGGTCATGGACGGAACAGTCCAGGTTCATATAGCCAACACGAAGAGATCGCGGGACAGACATGATGAACAGAACACAGGCTAAACACAGAGAACAAATTGCAAATGAACAAATCAAACATTCAGCACATCCACCAAACAAAGACCAGCAAACACAGGGCTTAAATACAAAACAAGGGACAGGTGGAAACCAGGTGGAACGAATCAGGGGCGGGGTCAAGAAAGAAAAGGGGTAAGATTGAGACAGAAACACAACAAATGCATGTGGACATGGTAAACAGACACACATGGAAGACTAGGAGGTAAACACAACAAATGCACTGTGGAAGAGTGGGAGGAACCCATCGTGACACTGGGGTGCTGCAGCACATGGGTTGAAAACCACTGTTTATTGTTTTTTTTTTTTTTTAATAAACCACTTTTCTATAGGTTGAAGATCTAATTGATCCATTCCAGGGTGACCTAATCATTATTTGTTTGTTGATGTTCATTGGTTCCAAAAAGTTTGATCCATCCCCTGAGGTCAGATTGGAATTATTTTACTTCTATGTTGTCATTGACAACATAGATGATGTTTGACTAAAACTTTCTATTTTTATAATTAAAAAATAAATTTTAAAAAATTATCACACTCTTGGTCTTGTCTTGGTCATGAACACTCCTGGTCTCAGTTGTGACTCTGGCTCAATGTGTCCTGGTCTCAGTCTTGAGTTGTACTGGGCTTTAGTAGTCTAGTAGTCTTGACAACAACATAATAATTTAAAAGGCTACATAAAAAGTCTGTAAAACTGTTCTTGACACCAGCCCAAGCTCAACAAGGCCGTCAATGTATCAGATTTCGGGGTGTGTGAGGATTGAGTTTTCATGTACAACCTCAAATACAAGTTGGGCTTATTTTCTAAAGAGCATTTTCTTTCTGATACTTCATGCATTTATTTGTCTTCCAAGCTCTGTTTCTTATACCCTCTGTCTCAGTCAAGTCATGTTATAGTCTAAAGCTGCACTGGGTGTAGCTCTAGAGTTGGAAGGGTAAGTGTATGTCCTCCAGGGCCATGGTTGATGAGACGAATATACAGAAGTCCTGTTATCTATCACAATATCAAACTACTGTCCTGTTATCTATCACATTCCATACTTAACTTCTATCCATTCTCTCTATACTACAATGCGAGACATGAGTTTCCTGTGGTCGCCACTTCTCTGTTTGCTCGTTTTCTCTATATTATGGTTTGGTAAATGCAACATTGCCCTCTGGTGCACACGTTGAGGATGTGAACATCTGCGTACGATGGTCGCAGATTCGCAGAATAAGAGCCGTCTGTAAGCGCGTGTCCCTCGTGTGCCCAGAGACGGCCCGATGAATAATGAAGAGCGTGGTGAGGAGAGAGAGTGGCGCTGGCGGAGAATCGGTCTGCCGCTGCTGCCTGACACCTCCAGAGAGGATTTCTGTTCTGGCAATTCCAGCAGCAGACGGATGGAGACAAAAGTGAGAGAGGAGAGATCTATCCTTCCGGGAGAGGGATGGAGAGAGGGCGATAAGTGACGAGCTGGGGATGAGTCGATGAGTGGGATGGGCCTGTGGCTGAGTTGAAAAGAAGGAGAGAGGCAGGAGGGTGAGGGGCAGAGAATGAATGCGGAGAGCAAGATAGAGGGCAGCTGAGGGGAGAGAGACTGGGAGAGTGAGGAAAGAGAAGGAGATAAAGGATGAGTAAGGAGAAAGAGACAGTGGAATAAAGAGGTGAGAGAGATAAGTGACTGACTGAAGATTAGAGCCGGCTTGGCCAGCAGAAAGAAGGAGGAAGAAAATGCAAAAGATGGAGAGGGAGGAAAGAGGCAAGCGTGTGCAAGAAAACAAAAATGGGAGAAAAAGGAGCATGAAGGGAGAAGCATATGTAACTGGAGCCTGGTGGTTAGGAGTTGCCCAGTAGGGTGTCAGATACGCAGTGCTGCCTCCATCTTGCCAGTCTCAGTGTGAGGGAGATGATGACATCACAAGGGATCACAGAAAGCCCAAGCAGAGCCAAGAGTGACGTTAAGAACAGCACAGAGGGAAAGCAGACCTTCCAGCAAGGCTGTATTAAGGCATTCAGGGGGCTCTGAGTTAACAACATGAAAGTGAACTGCTGGTTGCCAGGAGACTTGGCACTCCTGGTGATGACAGAAGCATGCTGCAATTTAATGTTAATTATTTCTCATTCGTAGTTCATTGAAACACAAAGAAACATTCTGTGGATTCTAAACTTTCAGTCAATAACATGATTGTGTTTGCCATGTTTCTGTCATCACTTGGCAAACAGAAAGGCAGTGCCTCATTTTCCACTTTCACAGAGTCCACTATAGATGTATATTGTAGATCAGGGGTCGGCGACATGCGACTATTTTGCTGCCCTGTTGTGGCTCCACAGCAGAATTAAATTTTTAGGTAAGATAAAAAAATAATCCTCCGTTGCAGGAAAATAAAGCTCTGCTGATTGTCCTAACGCAGTTTTAACAATAAATGGTCTTAAACAGTGGAGTTTTATGTATATCTGCTAATTCACCCTTTAACCCTGAAGGTTGGCGCACAGACTGGTCACCATAGCAACGCAGACAATAATCTCACAAACATAGATACAATATTTGGACACGAATGTACTTATTTGCATTTATAATCACTCGAGCTGGTTTCCAGATATGTTTAATCTGCAATGAGAAACTACCAAACACAGAAATGTCACAAAGCTGAAGACAGCTTCTCATTCATCAGCTTCTTCTTTGAATTCCAACAAGAAGCTGATGAATGAGAAGCTGTCTTGAGCTTCGTGAAAACATGAACGTTGAGAAACATTTTTATAAGACACTATTCTACTTTTTTCCTGCCAGAGATGTGAGAAAAGTGGCTATTGCTGAGCTTATAAGAGAAAAGTGGCTTATTATATTTTTAGCCTATACTTGGACATTGGCACATACTGCGACATATTTACAGCAAAGACGGTAAAACATTACTTCAGTGAACTGTACATAAAATTTTGTGGCTGCGAATGTGGCTTGAATTTTTCTTCAAAGGACAAAATGGCTTTTCTTAACATTTGGGTTGCTAACCCCTGGTGTGAATGGTTATTTTGACTTTAACCCTTTAAGGCTGACACAAAAATGTGGCTATTTATTTATTTAAGCATCCTTGCAGGCTTTTTGAAACTGTGTCACACTTCCGTCGAACTCCCTTCAAAGCTTTTGAAAAAATTCTAAAATCTCCCAGCATACTCAGGACGATCAGGTGATTGCTCTGTCACAGCCGGAGTCAAGTTCGGACTCCATTTCCCAAAAGTCTACAGGAAATCATGTGACTCCTGACCTTGACTCGTGCTCCTATCAGCGCTCTCAACCACCAGAGTTTTAACCTGTTGCACCTGTGTGATCTGTCATATGACTATGTATATTTAGTATTTAATCCTGGGCTTAGCTTAGAGAAGATGTGAAGTATTGCATTTCTGTCCATACTAAGTGTTTTGTTATGACTGCTGTTCCATGTTTTTTGACCATTGTTTGGATTCTCTGTTTTCCGTCTCCTTGTCTTGCCCTTTGGTTACCATTGCCTGAGTTTTCTGATCTGTGTTTTGAACCTTGGACTGTTTACCGTTTTCGATTTTGCTCACTCCCTGATTCGAGATTAAAACTATCATTTTACAATCTGCTAGCGTCTGATTTCTGTTGCTGTGTTACTTTGCATTATGTAGCTATTGCAATGAAAAATAAAGAAATGAAAAAGAAGAAATATTCCATCAGTACTTTATACATCTGCCATTTAACAAAACATTCTCTATTAAAATGTTTTTTTTTCAAATTTCAGTGTTGTTACATTTATTTGATATGTGAGGTGATCTAACAAAGGCAAGAAATTGTGGATTTTTATTAAATTTTTCTCTTAAATTACATTTTTTGAAAAAGAAAAGGAATTGATTTCATATGCTTTATTGTTATTGTTACTGCGATTGTAGAAAACAGTAAGACTTTACTAATCCAAACTGCTCTCGGAATGAGCTTGGAGATAAAAAGCACAGTACATCTTACAATAAAATAAGACCTGTGCATCTTATATACAGTAACAGAAAATACAGTAGTACATAGAAAACTGTGGCACTCTGGCTGATATAGGCACTCATTGTAACTCCCAGAGCAGCAGATTTAAACAAGTTAAAGGGAACATTGTAGAATTCTCAGAAAAGAAAATTGACAAAATGTTTGTTTTGACATGATCTGACAAAGGATTTGACTAAATTTCTACAAAGACAACTGAATGTTGAGTTGCATGTAATGTATTCTATCATATCTAACCCTGAACCTAACCTTTAACCTAGCTTCAACAAAAGTCTTAAATCTAATCTTAAAGTATGATCAGCAGATATAGGCAAAAAAGTTTGATAAAAAAAAAAAATGGAAAAAATGCAGTTTAAGTGATTGTGTAGTTCACTATATATTTACATACAAATGCATAATCACATTTGAATTATATGGCAAACTCTTTCAGCTAGCACTGCTTGCAAAGTAGACTGTGTAAACAGACTATAATTAGCTCATGTAAGCTACCAATACCTGTGATAGCATGCAAGTCAGGATACTGACTTTATATTCAATAAAACTACAGAACATTTTTAAAGAAAACATGTACAAACATTATATCTTCCAGTTGCTTTTACTAATAATTATTTCAGAGTCATGTGCACGTGCTTGGGACCCTGGGCCACAGCCCTTGAAGCCCACTGGGTTAATTTGGCCTTGCCCGCTGCATCCTGACTAATCAACCTAGTGAAGGACCAGGACTCACACGCTCAAACATAACATGCACTCTGAGGCATTAGCAATGCTAAACATACAAGCATACAATACACAGCAATACTGTCTTGTTCATGTATATACATATACATTTATATATATATATATATATATATATATATATATATATATATATATATATATGAATACATATATAAAATTACACTTGTATAATCACAGAAGACCCCTGTATATATATATATATAGCACACATCAGCCCTGACGGATGGATAGCATCAAGAGTGAAAGGGAAGGTTTACAAGACAGGAGTGCGTCCTGCTATGATGTATGGTTTGGAGACTGTGGCTCTGTCTAAAAGACAGGAGGCTGAGCTGGAGGTGGCGGAGATGAAGATGCTGAGATTTCCGTTGGGAGTGACAAGGATGGACAAGATTAGAAATGAGCAGATCAGGGGGACAGTGAAGGTGGAGCAGTTTGGAGATAAAGCCAGAGAGGCCAGGTTGAGATGGTTTGGACATGTGTTGAGGAGGAATAGTGGATATATTGGTCAAGGAATGTTGGAGATGGAGCTACCAGGTAAAAGGAGAAGAGGTAGACCACAGAGAAGGTTTATGGATGTAGTGAAGGTGGACATGGAGATGGTTGGTGTAAAAGTAGAGGAGGCAGTGGATAGGGCAAGATGGAGGCAGATGATCCGCTGTGGCGACCCCTAAAGGGAGCAGCCGAAAGAAGAAGAAGAAGGTGTAGTATATTTGAAAAAAGTCCAAAACTTTATCTCCTAAAATAATGTCTCAGGCATCATGCATTGTATTTATAAGTATTCCATGTAATAACATCCTATGAGGAAACTTTCAGAGCCATTAAACACTTCAGACATCTGGTTCCTATCGCTGCCACTGTGAACAATTCTGATGTGATTAATGTCTCTAGAATGGAGCATTTCACACCAAGCCACTCTGAATGACTTTGCTTACATCTTACTGATGTGATTATGCCAAAGTATTGAAAAATCTGTGGAATTGCCCTTTAAAAGTTAATCTAGTCTTTGTTTCAGTTCTAATTCTATGTACTCTGGAGCACTGAAGTAACTGAAAAATAGTGTCACTGTCCAATTACTTACACACTGCACTATGTGTCTGGCTGCCGGGGGTCTGTGTGTGACTGAGCATGTGTGTGTGTTTTCTGTGCTGGACTGTGTGTGTGTGTGCTGGTCCTCTTTAAATAGCTCCTGATTCTAATCTGCAGACAGCAGCACACTCCTGACAGCTTCAGCCTGCGTGCCTCCTCCTCCCACTGCATGACACATTCTTTATTTATTTCTCTCCTTCTCGCTTTCTCTCTCCCTCTCTCTCTCCCCTCTTTCTCTCTGTGTATATATCTCTCTCTGGTTCTCTCTCTCATTCTGTCTCGTTCTGTATCTCTCTCTCTCTCTCTCTCTCTGCTCTGGTATTCTGTCCATGCTGCTCCGGCCCCTGAAGCCGTTGTCACTTCTATTCTGCTTCTGTGTCTGAAAAAACCCAATGGATTTACAGGCTTACTGTTGACTCTCTCTCTCTCCCTCCTTCTCCCTTTCTCTTTCTCTACCTCCTCATGTTTCCTGCTTCTTCACTCTCTCTTTCTCCACCACATGCTCTTCCATTTTTCACGCTCTCCTCTCAGTCTGGTGCCACTGTCCTTATTCTCATTATGGTCTCTGTGCTGCTGATGTTTTAGCTCGCTGGAGCAAGTGCCACTATCAAGTCCCGGATGGATTTCTTCCAGGTCTGGGTGTCTGTGTCTCTGTGTCTCTGTATCTGTGTGTCTTAGTGTATTTGCGTGTGTGTGTATGCAGTGAGTCTACCTGTGTGTGTGTGTGTGTGTGTGTATTTGTGCAGTGTGTCTACCTGTGTGTGTGTGTGTGTGTACTGAATGTCATTAACTTTCTAGCACTATACAGTGAGAAGAGAGATCAAAGGTGAAGAGCTTTTGTGAACAGTGTACATTTATGGAGTTAGTAATGTTTGCATATGTACGTGTTTAAGGGTTTATCTGATGTGTCAGCATGTGTATGTCTGTATTTATTTTCATATATTTTCAGGACAAAAATAGATTATATATATATATATCGCTGTTGTCAGAATAAAACCACTTATCTCCAATATGGTAATGTTACAGGAGAAGAAAAAAACTTACTTTTCTTATAATGTAAGCCAGTGGAACCCAAATTTTTTCCAAGTACTTCTGGGTCATTTCTTTTGGTCCATTCATCATGAAATTTACAGACAATATAAAGAACAACAGGCATTTTCAGATTATGTCAAAAAAGATAGATATATAAATATATAAATATATTTAATTTCCAGTGAAGTTATTCGTTTTTCAGAACACATTTCTATGAAAATAGGAAGTCTTTCATTCATTTCCATTCATTTTTCAGCTTCAGGCAAAGAAAGTAGGAAATATACATTTACAAGAATATTGTACAAATCACAAACAACCAAATGTATTTATATTCACTAAATATACTCAATATATTTACAATTCTTTCCAGTTTTTCAGGTTTTGGTGCTCTAGGAGTGCCATGTTCTCTAGAGCTGTTTTTTATAGTCATTTTTTAATTCCTTTTTTCAGTTTGTTTTTCCTTTGACTTTCCTTTTCTTTATGCAAGTGTGTTATCTTCTAGACAATCTCTGCAGAAATATTCCCTATTATTTATAGGTGCTATATATAATAGTGTGTATACTCTGTACTCACAAGATATAATAATGTGTGTGTGTGTGTGTGTGTGTGTGTGTGTGTGGGTGTGTGTGTACAGTGTGTCATTTTGCACAACATCGTGAGAACTGAGATCAGAGCTGAGCATCATTCCACAGAATGACTCCTTTACCTACTTTCAGCAGCAGTTCTGGAGCTCCTGAACCCAGCCCAGTGCTGACAGCTGATAGAACGAACAGCTAACGCACTGTGTCTCAGCAGAGCGCTGCACAAACCAGCTCTCCACAGCAGCCTGTGACTCAGGCAGGCCTAATTTAGCCCGTATTAGCTAAACATGCAGCGTTTACACAGGGATAAACGTCTCATCCAGAGAAGAAGCCCTTCATCACAGCAACAAATAACAAACAATACAGAAACAGGAACGCTGGTGAGTCGAAGATCATTTCACTCAGATGCCTGCACTTTCAGCTCCACAGCTTTCATACGGCAATAAGGAGGAAAAGCGGCCTCACACTGGGGGGACTTGTGCCATCAAATGATTATGCTGTCTTTCAACTGGTAATATATACATTACCAATCAAAGGTTGATACACAGCAATCATACTGTTGTATTAATAGGTATTAACAGTACAAAAATAGCAGTGTAGATTTAAATATTACAAACTAAACAATAGGTGTGGAGGTGTTTGGTACATGTATCTGCAAACTTCTGAACAATGATTTCAAAGCTTTGAGTAGTAGCAGTGGTCTGTTGCATTGCGTCTCCTTGAGTAGTTTGCCCACGGTTACTATTTAAGAGGCCTGCAACAACTGGGCCCCTTGAAATCTTTATTGGGCCACTCATAGTTGTACAAGTTGTACTTGTGATTCATGGAGAGATCCAGTTATTTAACAACATACTTCACCAATAAGCTTCCATTATCATTATAGAACTGACATCTATTTATCTCCTTATTTAGGACTCACACACACACACACACACACATCCTGTAAGCCGCTTCTCCTTCTGGGTCATGGGGGGTGCTGGAGCCTATGCCAGCTGTCATTAGGCGAAAGGCAGGATACACCCTGGACAGGTCGCCAGTCCATCGCAGGGCTTATTTATGACTCTAAAACCATAAAAGATCAACACACATCAAAATAAGTGTCTTATAAAGATGTGTGTTACATAGCAAGAGTACTCAGGAATCTACATAATCATTCTACATAATAAGTTGTTCAGTGGCATTTCGGTTAAATATGGTGTGTAATTATTGCAGTTCACATCAACAGTCTAATATAAACATTTAGTTTAATGTTAGATGCTAGTCGGAGGATTAGCATGTACTGAGTGCATCAACAATAGTGAGACATAACAATAGCGTTACATTGTTACAAGTTACATTGTGTTTCTCAGAATTGGGGGTTATGCAGTGCAAAATAATAAATTACATTAATCACTTTTTTCTGTAACAAAGTAGTCAAAGTTTATATTCTTGTCACAGTTATTGACCTAATATGGATTGTATCAGACATAGACACAAGAACAAACTGAACAATGTATGATCAGTGGTGGTGCTATGGATGGGCCCAGCAGGCCTAGGCCCACCCATTTTTATTATTGGCCCACTCAAAAGTTCACTTTCAGTATTAAAATCTTATGAATATATGAATCTAAACACGAAAACATGAAAAAGGTTAACAAATGAAATTGAATAATTAAATTCAGTTTTTGACATCCAACCAAGTAAAATCCAACTTAAACCAGTAATCATAACTGTGAGGTGCTTGGTAATCATTACTCCGTCCTGAACCACCAACAACTCTCAAATGCCCAGCTGCAGTTTTCAGCACTGAACCAAGGAGCTTCTCATCACTGTGATACAAGAGGTATGAGTTTATGAGTGGCAAATGAGGGAACAATGATTATGTGGATTTAAGGGCTGGAAATGGATAAACACAGTTTTCAGCATGAAAGTAGCTGAGTGCACCATATAAGATAAATACAGTAACTATTTCAAATTTAATCATGGCACAGTTATCAGCCAACTCATTAAAACTGACAACACAAATCACCAGCATATATATTATATATTCAGATGATGTTGGTCATTATTGCAAGATAGCAATAGAAGAGTTTTCAGTCATGAGCTCCAGAATTTATGTGCACTGTTTGACTAATAAGCGTGTTTTGCACTTTTTTTCTTCTCCAGTGTTTGAAAATGCTTATTAAACATCTCAGTTATGGTTATGCTTAATTTTTGTAGCCCCCTGACAGCAGTTAAATTCAAATTCGCCCCACCTGCAAATTTGTTGGGCCCATCCAAAATTGCAATCCTGGCGCTGCTGCTGCATGCGGTGCATTTAAATAGTACACTTCCTCTGTATAGATTATCCATTCCTGTCCTTGTATGTCATTTGAATAAAGCAGAGCAGCGCAAGCACAGACGATACTGTAAACTCACCAAACATCTGCAGAAGCATTTAATCAAGCTTATATGAAGCTGATGAATAAAGATCCTCATGGTGACGAAGACAGAGGCCCTAAACAGACCAGACTCTGTTTAATTCAGGATCAGATCTGTACACTTTATGAACAAAATATAAAGATTAGATTTGGAGGCAGTAGCTGTTTCTAGTATTTTCAAACAGCATCAGTCATTCATAGTTTTAATTAGCATAACTGGATGTTTTAGAGAGTAAAGTAGAAGCACTTTGAACACTTTGTTTTTAATCCCATTATAGATTAAGAGAATTAGTAGCAGATTTTTTTGAGTAACTCCATCATTGGCCACCATTATTATTATTATTATTATTATTATTATTATTATTATTATTATTATAAAAACACCTGCCCTGCGATGGACTGGCGACCTGTCCAGGGTGTATCCTGCCTTCCGCCCGGAGACTGCTGGGATAGGCTCCAGCATCCCCCCGCGACCCTGACGGAGAAACGGCTTAGAAAATGAATGAATTAATTAATCAACACAAGGGATAGCTTGTTTTGCCCCACCCCCACCCCTTTACTCACTTGTGTGGGGAGCTAACTGGATATATTAGAATGCTAATACAAAATTTTTTTTCAACTGGTCCCCAAAAGGTAAATGAGGTGCATTTCCAATATAAAAATATTACAAGTATATAAATCTAAACATGAATGGAAAAAGTAAAACTCATTAAAGTCATTAAACACAAAACTGTATCTTACGTTCAATAATTGGCTTCCAATCAATCATAACTGTGAGGTGGCTGGTCAAAAACCAAAACAAACAAACAAACAAACAAAAAATACATCCCTAGAAAGCTGGTGTAGCATGCGTATTGTTAGTCACTCAGCCCCCGCCAATGAGAAAAAAAAAACACCCCTTGTTGATTAAAGCTGGTGTGACATGCTTAATGTTTTTTTCCTACAGTAGTGAAAAATAATTATGAAGACGGAAAAAAAAGTATACATGGGTGAAATATTAATGCTAAAAATGTTTTTGGGCTGTTTTAGTTTAACATACAGGCAAAAGGGATAAAAAACACGGAACTAGACTCAGGAATGCACACCTCCAATTTTTTTTCCATAATCTTCCCCTCCAGGACGACTGCAGCATATGTTTCTTCAGTTATATTTCCATTTAATGTAATATGTCATGACTATTAGACATTTTAGGTGTTAAAATTAGTGACAACAGTAACAAACAACAGCACTGAATCTGGGTGTATGAGCGAGTGCGAGTGTGTCCCAGATTTGAGAGAAGCTGACCTTTCCCTGACACTAGGAGGTGTGTTAGGCCAGGAAGTTGCTCTTAGCACAGTCTCTAATCTTACGGAATACCACTGTATTCATAACAACAGGACACACATGCACAGTCTCAAAGCTCAACGCTTGAGCTCTTCCATTATCCTCGTCCTTCTGAATCATGTAATTCCTCAAACACAGCGAGCATTTTTCGCTGCCCTCAAGGAAAACTGGTAATATTTAAACACGCCCAGCCATCTGCATCCACCACCGCTATATATATCTCTGCTCCATCTTCCAGCATTAATTCAGAATATATTACACAGCAGAGTGGATGAGTAGAGTTCATGTAGTGTAGTGGATTTTTTGAGCAGTAACACTGTACCGAAGGTGAAATCCATTTCAGAGAGTTATTCTCCATCCCCCCATCCCCCTCACTGTGCACAATTAATTTAATACAAGCCCCCAACATAAATCCTAGATGATTATTTGGTGTTCAGGAGAGAAGCAGTGAACATTCTCATCTGCTTCCACACACCAGGCGATAAGGAAATTGTTTGTGTTGTATTATGCATAGGTTGATGCGTTCTGTACATCAGCCAAGATTCCAGCGAGAGGAGGAGGGAGGGAGGGAGGGAGGGAGGGCGTATGGAGAGAACAGATATTAGATTAAAAATGACATAATGCATAATGCTTTGGTTTGATGATGCATCCCAAAAGGCAATTCATTCCATGTTTGCCAATGGTGCTTTCGTTTGCTTCTTCAACACTTTAATGAGACCCTGTTTTTTTTTTTTTCCTCTGATGTTGCAAGGTTGAAACACTTTTCTTTTCTCCCCCATTAAGAAACTGTGATGTGGAGCTGCTGTACTACTCATCTGTAACACACTGCTGTTCTAGAAATGAGAATTTTACAGAAGCTCTAAAACAAGAACCAGCGTCGTGAGGCTTTGGATTTATTAACCCTACATTAACATAAAGTGCTGCAAAAGTCAGAGACCAACCCTCATTTATTGAATTTCCAGTCAAAATGGCCATGAAGTACTAGGAGACATTATTAGAGTATTACTTAGAAATCTTAAAAGCTAAATATAGTGTGATGTTTTTGGAGACTTGCTTTCAGTTTATTTCAGAGAAATCTGCAGGGATATTTTCCACACCTACAAAATTCAGTCTCAGACGTTGGTTGCATTTTCTGGTTCTCACAATCCAAGTAATCTCAGACACATTCAGTCATGTTAAGGTCTGGACTCTGGGGTGGCCAGTCCATTGTTCTAAGAACAACAGCAGCTTCTTTGTTTGGTTTGGAAAGTTCTCCTTTTTTGTCCATTTCCTTTGCTCAGTAATGGCCACAGTGGCAGCTCCATGCCTTAAGGTCTTTAAGTGGTTAAATGGTGACCATTTTGTTGCCTTACGAGATCTTGAATACTTCTTCTGTTCCTCTGGTTTTCCGTTGATTTTCCTTTCATTTTTCCCTTCCTTCTGCACGTTGATTATCTTTTATATCTGGGCTCGATGGATTAATAACATGTACTTAATGGCTATTTTGGCTCAAAATTAAATAAATAACAGTGGTCCCTGATTTTCTTATCTACTGCTGATGATTGCATCAATGTAGTTAAATTAGCAGCTTGGCAAATGTAAGTCATGGACACTTGAGCAAAGTTAATTATCAAGTCATTCAAAAACCTGCAGCGTTCTTAGTGCCACTGAGTTGGAGTTTTAACAAGTTCATGTTAGTAGTAAACCAGCTCTGAGTACAGTTTGGAAAAGTACACTTCTGCCTATTATCTCTATACAATTCCTCAGACCCTTCAAATGAACTGGAAATAAAGTTATTCTAATTAATGTGCAACTGTTCCAGCTATAAACTTCTGTTCTGAGAATTTGACAGTTTGGTAGAACTTGTTAAGATTTAGCTTCAGAAATGAATATTACACAATCTATAAATTATTTGTAAGTCTCTCAAGTCATATTGATGTTATAGTTTGAAAACATATAAATATTAATGCTGTGTAAAGTTCCAAATGAACTTTTTACCCACTGTATATTTTCTCGATGTCTGAGACAATAAATACTCCAGTCATAATATGTCAAACTTTTCCTCTGAATGATGTAAATGCCTCTGCTTAACCCTTAAATGGCCAGGACCTGCTTGTGGGTTACTGTTCTACAACTAAAGAACAGCCCCAGCTTGCATTGTAATTCACATAGTTACAGTGGTCACAGTAGTTACATGGCTTTAGCTATATTAACCTTAAGGCTGTTACACACTGAATATAAAACTAAAAATGTTTGGAAGTTTTTGATTTACTTATTTATTTTTTCTCGCATCAAAATCTATGCACACCAAATGTCACATTGTCACGATTGGCCCCTCCCAGTCCTGTCCATGTGTTCGTGTTGTGTTTTGGTTTTTAGTCCAGCCCCCTCGTTTCATGACTCCACCCCTGATTGTTTCCACCTGTGTTCCCGCCTGTCCCTCATTTACCCTGTGATTGTTTAAGCCCTGTGTTTGCCACTAGTTGTCGCTGGTCTTTGTTGTTTGTAATGTTTGAATGTTTGATTTTGCTTGTTTGATTCTGGTTCGTCTGTCATGTCTGACTTTAGATCTCTCCATGTTGGCCATCTGACTTTTTGACCATTATGACTCTGATTTTGGATTTGCCCACAATAAAAGTCGCTTATCTCCGCACATGCATCCGCAACCTCGCTTCCCGTTACACACGTATTTGAATTTTGCCAAATTGTTTTTGCTGTGATAAAAAGGGAAGGATATCTATAAGAAGATTCTTTGACCCTCATTAAAATGGACAAACTGTGACATTGTGCAGGATGCTATCTACTTTGGAAAGGCAAAAAAAAACACTGGAGAGTTTCTCCACCTCAATTTAAGAGCTAAAAGTCTTTGAACTCTTTCACTCACAACTCTGATCTCTGCAACTGAGTTTGAGCTAATTTTAGAGATGAAGCTCCAACGAGATGAAGCACAAAAGTGCAGAAGAGCAAATAAGATCTCCTTTACTCTCAACAGAATGAGCAAACTGTGACACTGGGCTACTGTCCATTTTGGAAAAGTGAAAGTAGCATGTATGTTGGTTAACTCGATGTTTGTAGCCCAGTTTGATCTTCTATCTCTGACTCTGATGCTTGGTGGTGTTAATCATCATTAGAGGCTCAACATCTACCATTCAATACATATATCTGTCTAGTTCTATTTCTTTCTCATAGGCAGTGCTTTCATGGGGTTCTGAACAGGCTAGATGGGCACGCTCTTACACTTTACACCATGTAGCAGCTCAATGTCTGCAAACATTAAGTAAGGGATGGGTATCAATCCTTGAATCTCGTTCACTTAAGCAGCAAGTGTAACTGCCATTTTGTAAATATTGCCAATAGTGTAAATGCTTCTTGGAGGTCTCACTGTGGTCCTGGCTTAATTGTAACACTACCCTAGTGCTACCGACCTGTTTAAAATGGTAAAAGAAGCTAATTTGTGTCTTGAGTCTTGTTCCTTCTTGATTCATGTTCCAAACTTCACATTTTAAATTATGTTACTGACCCCATTGTCCTCTAGATTTGCCTGTGGGGTCAAATCAATAACATAAAAATGGATAAAATAGGGATATGAAGTGAGGTCAGGGGTTGCTGGTAGCCCAAGGTATGCGTTAACACATTCATCTTTTTTTTTTTCATGTATTTTGAAGATGCACTATATAAGTTATGGGGATTTAGAGACCTCTCTGCTGGAAATGTGTAATTGCCTGCAACGTGTGGAAGAACATGAAACTGAAACAACATCAAACTGAAAGTAGGCCCTTGTGTGGAGAAGAATTCCAGCTAGACTGCACTGAGGCCACGCGCGGAAGTGGAAAGATTTGGGATTGTTTTTCTTAAAATTGTTTTGGTCAGCATGTGTTCATTGATAGGATCATGAGCTCAGAACTATACAAAGACATTTTGGATGCAAAGCTGCAGAAGTCTGCAAAGAAACTGTTCAGACAATAATAAGCTCAAACTCACCAGCCACCTTTTGAAAGAATACCAAAAAGAAAGCGACTGGTCAGTTTAAGATAAATGCCACTTGGTTTTGCATTTTGCCTTCTGACAAATTAATTTCATACATTTTTAAGTTTGGCTTAAGTGTCTAAATATTTTTTGGGGCCACTGTATAGATAGAGAGAGATCCATAGAGAGTTCCAGATTGATGGACGCTGCATTGGCACAATGTGTACTATGAAAAATGTTGTGCAAAGACATGAATTGAGTTGAATTAAGACCATGAAAACAATGTTATGTTGGAAGACATAATGGTACCCTGTAGACACAATATAAGGCAGATGTTGGGCATAAAGGAGTTCAGATTCAAGGTTAGTGAATCCCAGCCAACCATCATCCATATGGCCCAGCATGGTTAGTGTGGAAACCACAGGGGTTTAGCCGGCATGCATCCAGAGACGCTGCTGGATCCCATGCGCTGGAGGTAAGAAACAGATTTTGGAGGCCTTGTTACAATCACGATTCATATAAGTGGCAACAAAAACAGAATTTAAGCCCAAGAAGAAATGTGTGGGGGGGAGGTGTCTAAGAGCTGAAAACTGGACGTAGGCCAGATGTGGGGGAATGAATGGGTCTTGGCCAGACGGTGAGGTGACCGCTGGCGGTGTTACTCCAACACACACACACACACACAAACACACACACACACACACACACACACACACACACACACACACACACACACACACACACACAGACTCACACACAGACACGCACTGCATGACCGCTGTGCTTGTCACTCGAGATGATGAAGCACCTGGACACTCCCTCTCTCTCATTCTTATTCCCTGACTCATTCCCCCATCTGAATCTCTCTCTCTCTCTCTCTCTCTCTCTCTCTCTCTCTCTCTCTCGCTTACACACACACAAACACTCTCCTGTGTAATTCTTTGTCCTTCCTGCTGTCTCTCACGCCACTCTTATTTCCAGATTTCTCTACACCTTAGACATCCTTCAGTATCATTTTCATTCCTTCCAGTTTCTACTTTCTTCTTTTTCATCTTGGCCTCCTCTTCATCACCCCCCCCACTTTCTCTCTCTCTCTCTCTCTCTCTGTCTCTCTGACTTTGATGTCAGTTTGTCTTTGACTAGCCCTTTTCCTCTTCCTCTTCCTCTCTCTTCAGGTGTTTTCACACATACCTGTTTGATCTGTTTCCTGGAGCGTTTGAGTGCCTGAATCGCTCTAAACAGTATGTGTGAAGTACCATGTGTGAAACCAGTGCTGTCCTGTTCACTCCTGTTGACAGGTGGAAATCGGCGTGCTGGACCTCAGTGTCTGGACACAGGTTGAGTTGCATGGAACTTGCTGAATATAAACTATACAGAAAGCGTCATTTGGACTTATTGTCCCACTAATGGCATTTTTCCAGCGGGTGGAATGGTATAATGCAGTTACAAATCCGCACCCAGAATCATTCTGATTATGGATTTTTAACCACGCTCTACTGTATCACATTGTTCAAAATGCTATTGCAGTGAGTCTAAACCAAGGATGAATTATTGACTGGGCCATAGGGGCCAGGTTCATGTGTCCACAGGCCTCTGACTGCCAATAGACTTGGGTGTCAAACCACATAGGTTGAAGTGACTTAAATACTTGAGATATCCACTGCAGGTGTAAACACTAGATGAAGAAATAGCCCTTGAATATGTACAAATCAGTAAATGAAAGAAATATATGATGCCATGTCTGTTTTCAGGCCCGTTTTCTGTTTTCAATTATTACTGTTTATTATTATTTTATATATTATTAAAATTATTATTTTTCTATTATCATTCAAAGCCGGCATAAGAGCTTACCTACGTCTGAATCTTGCACCATTACAATGTAGACACATCAATATTTTAGACATTAAAAAGGGAAAAATTATTGTCTTGCTCAAAATGGATATAAACACCTGCAGGTCTTGATTTTTAGGTCGCATTTTATTTTCTTGATCCTCCACAGATGATCTACGATACTTACATTATTACCAAACTGAAGGGGTAGGCTTAGGAGTAGGTGTAGGTTTATAGTTGAAGTTAAGGTTGGGGTTAACTCAAAGATTTTGTTTTAATCACCAGTTATTTTTGGATTTGGGGGATAAGGCTTAAACATGAACCAATTGCAGACCAGACAAACAAATATGCTACAAATATGCTGCAAATAAGATAATGGGCAGTTGGTAGCTATGGGTAGTTTCATTCCAGCAGTAATATGAACTTGGAAATGAAATGCGTGGGAACTCAACTGGCAACATAAATTTTTGAAAAAAGATAAATAAATAAATGAATAACCCCTGACCGTAGATACAAGCACCGGACTGAGTGTGGGGGTCAGCTGGTCACAGTACTTTCACTACTTCTGACTACATTACACCACTGGACACGTACTTTTATTGTTTCATTCATGCAGAAACCTCCAGTCTTCAAAACATCTTCAGCAGAGACGCAAAACATATGGGCTTCCTTTGTTTTGGCCTTGTTATCACTAAACCTCAAACATCAAGAGCTCTAAAACACCCAGAGGACCTAAAGGGAACAGTCACTTTTCAATGTATTTAAAAGTAAAGTGGAGAATGGAGGTTTTTCTCACAGCACTCAGCAGTGCTATTCATTGGGTAACACTGTTGAATGTTCATAAATACTCCAGGGAAATGCACAGGGAAACTATTACTGTATGTGGAAACACTTTAAACATATAGTAAGCACTCAGTCTGTCTCTGTTTCTCTGTAAATCTTTCTCTCGCAGGGCAAGAATGTCCATTTCTGTGAGACGCAGTAGCAGTGTCAGCAAGGAAAGGATGTTATTTATTTATTTATTATTATTATTATTTTAAAATAGCATCTTCTATTCCAGTGTTTCCCAAGCCGGTCCTCAGGGCCCCCCAGACGGTCCACGTTTTTGTTCCAACATAACTCATAACACATAGAGATGAAGGAAAATGTGGACCATCTGGGGAGCCCTGAGGATTGGGTTAGGAAACACTGTTCTATAGTGTCCAGCTCCTAGAGACTACAAGAGATTCTACTGGCCATCTGTCTATCTGGCCATTCCTCTCTCATCACACACCATTCATTCAGTTCACTTCAATGCTCAATATTGAGGAATGCATTAACTTAGACATTGTTCAGACTGGGGGTACAAGTGGCCTGAATCTGATTTTGTTGTTGGTTGTTCACAGTATCTTTTAAATATGACCGATGCGTGACATCAGTCAGAACAGATCACATTCCTGAACTGACCTACATGAGCAAAAGAACAATCCACCTTATCTAACAAACACAGCTGTACTTCAAGATTCATAGACACATGATGTGAAATTCAGCTGTGCAAACTGCAACATTAAACCAGGAGGACAAACAGTAGACACTATGACAGGCAGGGTTTTTTTTACTCTTTTTACAGTAAAGAGTAAAAAAATCTGTACTTGTTTAAATTGTGAATGTGAAATGAGGACAGTCAGTTTCTTTCAATTATCTACAGTGAAGAAGAATGCTAACAAAGGGATGTAAACATCACTATACAAAAATAGGTTTGGATACCCTCCATCTAGTGATATGTTTTATTGAAAATAAGGCATTAATATGGAGTTGGTTCCCCTTTGCAGCTATAACAGCTTCCATTTTTCTGGGAAGCTTTTTTTTTATAGTGTGTCTATGGAAATTGTAGCCTGTTCATCCAGAAGAGCATTTATGAGGTCAAACACTGATGTTGGATGAGAGGGCCATAATCTCCATGCTGGTTTATCCCAAAGGTGTTCAATGGGGTTGAGGTCAGGGCTCTGTGCAGGCCCATCAAGTTCTTCCACATCAAACCACAGTTATGCTAGAAGAGAGAAGGGTCTTCCCCAAACTGTTCCCACAAAGTTGGAAGCTCACAATTGTCCAAAACGACATGCTGAATCATTAAGATTTCCCTTCAGTGGAACTAACGGACCTAGTCCAATCCCTGATAAACAACCCCATAGCATTATCCCTCCTCCACCAAACTTTACAGTTGGCACAGTGCAGTCAGGCAGGTAACGTTCTTCTGCCATTCACCAAACCCAGACTCATCTATCAGACTGATAGAGATGTGTGATCCATCACTCCACAGAATGTGTTTCCACTGCTCCAGAGTCCAGTGGTTGTGTGCTTTACATCATAAATGGAAAGGTAGCATCCTATAACAGTGCCATGGTTAAAGTAACTGAGCACATCAGTATGACCCATTTTACTGCCAGTGTTAGTCTATCAAGACCATAAGGCTATGTGCTTGATTTTATCCACCGGTTAGCAATAAGAGTGGCTGAAACATATGAAATCAATAATTAGGAGATGTTCCAGTGCATTTGTCTATATAGTCTATTATGTTATATCTTTTCACCAATATGTTAAATTCAGTGAATAAAGAGTAATTGAAATGAAATGTAACTATAAAAACAAGCATTTTGATGTTTCTGCCATAAAAAGACAATATTGAGCCGGACTGATATAAAGTGATGTAAATTCTGATCTGTTCAGTCAGAAGTTGAATTGCTGTGCATCAGATGTCATATGCAAGTAAACAAAACTGGAATTGAAAATGTGAGATTTAATGTTTATATGATTTTTTGTTGTTTATACTGTCACGGCAACAAATTTGCCACAAATGAAGAAAAAGATCATATTCCTGTCGCTTTTACCTGCAATCTGAACACAGCCGAAAAACAAATGTATACAGTTTTCCATGTACCTCAAACAAAGCAAATCAGCAAAGACATATTTGGTGTTTAAAGCTGTCTTCTTTCCAGAGCTACATGGCTAATGTTTTTAGCAAACATCCATCCATCCATCCATTTTCTAAGCCGCTTCTCCCTCAGGGTCGTGGGGGGTGCTGGAGCCTATCCCAGCGGTCATCAGGCAGAAGGCAGGATACACCCTGGACAGGTCGCCACTCCATTGCAGACAGTAAGCAAACAGTGGACACTTATTCCATATGAATGAGCATTGTCCAAACTGCATAAAGATATTAAGTGGTCTCAAACAGACTTGCTAATGTGAGTTCTGGTCACATTAATATCTATAAAAATGGAAAAGTAGCTAGCTAAACACAGCTAAGCATAGCTAAAGCAGCAGCCACCCTGAGTTTTTTCAATACTTTTGTCTACTTTTTAAGTAGTTTGAGGCGAGTGTGATGATTTAAGCATGCAGTTTGCTAATTGGATTGGTTATGTATATGCTTAGGTTATCTGTTAGCTGCCTTAGCCTCGTAGCTGTAGTGCAAACTCAAGAAGTAACAGGAAAAATATGATTTCTTTGGCAAACTATTGCATTAATCGTCAAACACTTGTACACCAAAACTGCACTGGCAACACCATCCACTCTGATGGTTTTGCACAGATGTCACACAGCAGGCCTAAGCCCAACTGTATTTTTGTATCTCCGTACAGATGTCTCTGAAGCCTGGAGGCATATCAAAGCACGCAGTGACCCATTTACAGCATCTTTACTTTTATCATGCCATGATGCATTTTATTAAATAGGTTCTATACATTAATATGAGGAGACACATTTTCATTCTGGCTATATGTTGAAGCTGTGTACTTCAACATTGGCTTTAAAGCAATGTTTTGCTTTATAGACATTAGTTTTACATTAGTTTTTAAATAAAGGTAGGGATGTCTTATAAATGCTGTTTATATATGTCTCTTAAAGGTCTGTGTGCATCAGTTCAGAAATATTGCTTAATGTTGTTTTTAAAAACATCGCCCCTCCTCCACATCCCTGATTCAGAGCGTCTCTGAGCTGAAGCCTGCCTGGATACAGTATCAGTTATGCAGATGCATTCATATTTAGGCCTCTACCTAATGCTGTCTTTTGGCATCTGCTGCAGTACTCCTTCAGAGAGAGAGAGAGAGAGAGAGAGAGAGAGAGAGAGAGGGGAGGTGGGAGAAGAAAGAGGGGGTAGATTTGGAGGGAAGAAAGAGAGAAACAGAAAAAATTGTGACTGGGGGAGAAATCATGATGAAGGGATGAATCACATAAGAGAAAGGATGGAGGCAGAGAGAGAACTGAAGGGGAAGAGGGAAGAATAAAAAGGAGAGAGAGAGAGAGAGAGAGAGAGAGAGAGAGTGAGCAAGAGATAAGACAGAGACAGGAAATGGGCAGCTGAAGGTTGGCTGGATGTGTAAAGCATGTGAGACGCTGTGTTATCCTGCCTCAACACAACTACACCGGCCAGAATGTCCAGTCTATACACAGCTCTACAATCAAATGCAGATAATGCTGTATTTGGACGGTCCACTGTAGATGCTTTGTTGTGAGTCTATGTTGAGCTGCTAGTAAGCAATGAGAAGCGAAAGGTGGAGGGGTTAAAAAAAAAAACATTAAAAGATTGATGCATAAAAATAAGATAAGATGCATTAAAAGATATAAAAGCACTTTCAAAAATGTTGACTTGCTTGCTTACCTATGTGCAACCCCATTTCCAAAAAGGAAATGGTAGGGATGCTTAGCAGAATGTAAATAAAAATTGAATGCAATGACATGCAAATCAAATAAACCATAAAGGACAATAGTACAAAGACAACATATCAAAATGTTGAAACTGAGAAATTGTATTGTTTTTTTGAAAAATATATGCCCATTTTGAATTTGATTCCAACAATATGCTCCAAAAAAGTTGGAACTGGAGCATGTTTACCGCTGTTTTATCACCTCTTCTTTTAACAAGACTCTGTAAGCATTTGGGAATTGAGGGGACCGACTGCTGTAGTTTTGAAAGTGAAATGTTTTCTCATTCTTGTTTGATATAGGATTCCAGTATTTTTAATTTCATATTGTGCCAAATGTTATCAGTGGTGACAGGTATGGACAGCAGGCAGGCCAGTTTGGCACCCAGACTCCAAGCTTTGCTGTAGTAAAACATGCAGAATATGGTTTAGCATTGTCTTGCTGAAATAATCAAGGTACACTTCAACTATGAGAGACAAAATGAGAAAAAAATCCAGGAAATCACATTGTAGGATTTTAAAAGAATTTATTTGTAAATTATGGTGGAAAATAATTATTTGGTCACCCACAAACAAGCAAGATTTCTGGCTCTCACAGACCTGTAACTTCTTCTTTAAGAAGCTCTTCTGTCCTCCACTCTTTACCTGTATTAATGACACCTGTTTGACCTTGCTGTCTGTATAATAGACACCTGTCCACAGCCTCAAACAGTCAGACTCCAAACTCAACCATGGCCAAGACCAAAGAGCTGTCGAGGGACACCAGGAAGAAGATTCTAGACCTGCACCAGGCTGGGAAGAGTGAATCTACAATAGGCAAGCAGGTTGGTGTGAATAAATCAACTGTGGGAGCAATTGTAAGAAAATGGAAGACATACAAGACCATTAATAATCTCCCTCGATCTGGGGCCACACGCAAGATCTCATCCCGTGGGTCAAAATGATCATGAGAACGGTGAGCAAAAATCCCAGAACTACACGGAGGGACCTGATGAATGACCTGCAGAGAGCTGGGACCAAAGTAACAAAGGCTACCATCAGCAACACACTACGCCGAGAGGAACTCAAATCCTGCAGTGCCAGGCGTGTCCCCCTGCTTAAGCCAGAACATGTCCAGGCCCAAAACCATCATGCTTTGGGGCTGTTTTTCTGCAAAGGGGACAGGACGACTGATCCATGTTAAGGGAAGAATGAACGGGCCATGTATCGTGAGATGTTAAGCCGAAACGTCCTTCCATCAGTGAGAGCACTGAAGATGGAACGTGGCTGGATCTTCCAGCATGACAATGATCTCAAACACACTGCTTGGGCAACGAAGGAGTGGCTCCGTAAAAAGCATTTCAAGGTCAGGAGTGGCCTAGCCAGTCTCCAGACCTCCACCCCATAGAAAACTTGTGGAGGGAGTTGAAAGTCAGTGTTGCCCAACGACAGCCCCAAAACGTCACTGCTCTAGAGGAGATCTACATGGAGGAATGGGCCAAAATACCAGCTACAGCTCATCTTTCTAATTAGAAAAACTTGCACAATCAGTGGCTGACTACATACTTTTTTGCCCCACTGTATATGTATATATGTATATAGTTTCTTTTTTTGCATTTTAGTTTTAACTTGCCTTTGAGGATGTAGTGATTAA
Source organism: Pygocentrus nattereri (assembly GCF_015220715.1). Taxonomy (NCBI): domain Eukaryota; kingdom Metazoa; phylum Chordata; class Actinopteri; order Characiformes; family Serrasalmidae; genus Pygocentrus; species Pygocentrus nattereri. Next base: position 16,857,043 of record NC_051217.1, read on the forward strand.
TTGTTGTCAGACAGTGGTTTTCAGAAGTGTTCCTGAGCCCATGCAATGATTTCCAATCGGGAATCATGTCTGTTTTCAATACAGTGCTGTCTGAGGGCTCAAAGTTCACGTCCAGCGAATATTGTTTTTTTTGGCCTTGTTCTTGCATACAAGAGATTTCTCTCTTTTAATAATATTATATACCGTAGATGATGAAAAGCAAAAGTTCTTTGCTGTTTGACATTGAGAAATTATTCTTGAAGTGTTGCACTATGTGATCATGCAGTCTTTCACAGAGTGGTGAACTCTTCCTCATCTTTACTTTTGAAGCCCCTATTCCAACATTTTTGGAACGTGTTATTGCTATTAATTTAAAAAAGGGGCATACATTTTTAAAAAAAAATCTGTTTCAACATTTGATATGTTGTCTTTGCATTTTCAATTTAATCGAGTTTAAATGATGTGCACATCATTGCATTTTGTTTTTATTTACATTTTGCACAGCGTCCCAACTTTCTTGGAAATGAGGTTGTAGTTCACTTCTAGTTTGTAAATCATGCATATATTCATCAAACTATATTCCATCAATGTCAGTGAACAACAAAAATATTCAACTGAAGGACCTTAAAACCAGACATAATGGTCCTTTACGACTGCAATGAAAAAGGATTAAATTGCATTTGGCTAAATACAGAAAAAATCCCAAGTCTTTGAAAAACTAATTTTAGACAAGAAGGAAGATTTTCTTAAATCTGTTGTCTGTTATTGTAACATAATTTTGGCCTATTTCTGTTGGTCTGTTCATCATGAAATGTTCACACAATGTAAAGAGCAGCTGGAATTTTAAAATGGTGTGAAAATAAATAATAATAAAATATCAGAATTTAAAGTTTTAAAGTTTTGATATGGTAATGAAGATAACCATCATGAAAGAAAACAGACAGAAGACAGTTTTTCAAACTATTTACCATTGACATACACCATAATCTCTATACTCCCCTAACCCTTTAAGCATAGTTAGAGTAAGATATTTAAACATAGACTATAACTAATTCAAGCCAAAACTACACTCTTCAGAATCAAATGATTCTTATCAACATAGAAACATTCCATTAGTCATCTGAACAACTAGATAAATCAATGACCAGTCTCATGAAGCAGGATTTGTTGCTCAGTCAGCTAACTTTAAACGTACCTTGACCTACGTTCAGAATTTGAGATCATATACAGCTCTGGGACCAACCAGGGTGAGCTTCAGACAGCCTTCCACAGAGTCCTTTTTATGTCAATTTTTTTTTTCTTTATGACATTTTCAGCATCAATCACATGAAAAATACTGCTTTTCAGGGAAGAAATCATACTGCATAGATAAAAGAATATAAGAAAATGTGAATGCCAGCAAGCACAAGGTGTTAGTGGAAATATTGTTGCTTTTTAAAATGATAAATGTTTTAATTTCTACATACACTATATTGCCAAAAGTATTTACTCACCCATCCAAATCATTGAATTCAGGTGTTCCAATCACTTAGGCCTGCAGACTGCTTCTACAAACATTAGTGAAAGAATGGGTCACTCTCAGGAGCTCAGTGAATTCCAGCATGGTACCATGATAGGACGTCGCCTGTGCAACAAGTCCAGTCGTGAAATGTCCTCACTACTAAATAATCCACAGTAACTGTCAGTGATATTATAACAAAGTGGAAGCGATTAGGAATGACAGCAACTAAGCAATAAAGTGGCATAAAGCGCCGCCACCGGTGTGTGATGAATCATGTGTCTCCGTCTGGCAATCCGATGGTCCGAGTGTGGGTTTGGCGGTTGCCAGGAGAACGGTACTTGTCTGAATGCATTGTGGCAAGTGTAAAGTTTGGTGGGATTATGGTGGGGGGTTGTTTTTCAGGAGTTGGGCTCGGCCCCTTAGTTCCAGTGAAAGGAACTCAATGTTCAGCAGACCAAGAGATTTTGGACAATTTCATGCTCCCAACTTTTTGGGAACAGTTTGTAGACGGCCTCTTCCTTTTCCAAAATGACTGTGCACCAGTGCACAAAGCAGGGTCCATAAAGACATGGATGAGCGAGTTTGGTGTGGAAGAACTTGACAAGTGAATATTTTTGGAAATATAGTGTATTTATACAGTAGGATTTCTTGCTCTAAGAAACAAGCCAACTGACTCCTCAGGTTTCACACAACTTGCTGTTCATTATAAATGCTTTTGTTTGCACATGCACAAATAATAATCATAGCTTGAGTTTCTAAATTTGGGTTAAGAGAGAAAGTTGTTCACATCTTAGAATGTGTTACCTGCGGTTATGTTTGTTACACTGTGTGAAGCTAAAACTCAGTCAAGACCCCATCAAAGTTAAATATGCTTCATAAAACAGACCCCAGCTTCTGTTAGCTTAATTTGGGCAATGTTAGATAAAAATTAGAGGTATGATTGCTTTAATATTTTTGGCTTCTTCTGCTGAAGGAAGATTTTTCCTGGCTAGCATTGCCTCTGTTTCATTCCCTCAACCATATTGGTAAAATTTAGTGTGTGAAGTGAAAATTATTAGACTGGGAGATTATAGCACCCTCGCAGATGAAGAGTGTGTGTGTATGTGTGTGTGTGTGTGTGTGTGTGTGTGTATGTGTGTGTGCGTAAGCTTAACAGTGCAGAAAGATGAGTCTGCCACTTGCCAGCTCTAGCTCTAGCTTTGCAGTGCACTGATTAGTATTCTATCTGCAGAGGAACAGGCCACTCTAAATATAGCCAATGAAAACAAGTCCAGCAGCACGACTCTGTGTGTAGCGGACCACCGGCCACACACCAGTCAACCAGTTCAGCAGCCAGACACCAAAGGAGAGCAGCTGGCTAAAAAAAAAAATCTAAACATTTCAATATTGATTTCAGCATTGCCCTTCATTGTCCCTGACAGGTAATACGTAATGCACTGTCTGCGTAATAGTTGGCAAAAAATATCACTTCCAAAGCTTGGAAAGAATTCAGACTGAAAGAGGAAGCCATAATGCAAGCAGTTTGTTTAACAGCTTTTCCTGATCTGATCCAGAGAATAGCATTAACCTTTAGATGTTAACGACAATAACAAGAATACAAAGTTTATTGCTATTAATTTCTTCTTGCTCATAGCTCATGGATTCAAAAAAAGAAATGTTGTTATTTCTGTTTTAAATATGGTTTTATTTTTTTTTCAACATTCAATTGTGAATTTCATTTACAAACTATTGCTCTGAAAAGTCTTGAAAAGTCTTGTTTTGCAGAACAAAAGTCTTTTTTAATTTGTAATTGTAAATTGATTATCTTCCTAGCAAGTGTAATTAATTATGTATATAACTATTATTACATCATCATTATCATGTAATTACTTTTCAATAGCGCTGCAAAACGATCAGAACTCTAGACTCTTGACTTTTAAACATAATTTTTCTGAATTTAGTTTAAAGCACAATTTTCTGTTGTTTTGTCTTTGTGATGAGACCCGTTTCACCTCCTCCTCTGACTTCCCCCACTTATCATTGAGTGAAAATGCTCAGCTAGCTCAAAGACTCTGCCAGATCCTCAAAAATATGTCATGATACAGAAGGAAAACGCCTTATTTCTGGTCAAGTTGACTTTAAGAAATGAGGCCCTGAAGTTTAAAGCTTAAAGCCAGTGATTGTAGGTGAAGCTGTGTTAATGCAACACTGCAGCAGTGAAGAATACAACTAATATTTATGTGCTTATTTGCTTGATTTTTGGCAAATTGAAATCTTCTTACTGTTTTCTGTCCATTTTTAACTGTTGCTTAATGACAGCTTCACCAAACCCTCAGAATTATAGCCTCTGTTATTCAGTAGCAAAGACAATGATCATAAATGATCAGTATGTACAAATCTGACTGGGAAATTGTGAACAGATACTCCATCAAACAATAAGTGTATTACCTAAAATATCATGGATCTTTGTTAAAAGTGTTTAAACGCCAGATTCTCAAGAAACATCTATTATATACGTATGTTTACTGTAGCAGCAATTATAACATCAGTTTGCATTTTGGATATACAACTATGTTAGTAGCTTTATCACTATGTAAATAGCAGTGGTTCCCCTCTCCAGCCTATGGAACTATATCTCACATAGTTACATAGTGTTGTTTCCTGGCATCTTGGATTTCTAAACATATGAACTCCACAGCAGTCTAATCACAAATCTTTACAGACATTTACATTTTTGTTGATTTTACCAAATTAAACAATTTTACCAAAGTTCCTAAAAAAAGTTTCTCCAAAATGTAAGAAACACATATCACATGGCTTCTATATTTAGCTGGAAACGCTGTACTATTCCAAGCTCTGTTGCAGGCAAGATATATAGGCTTCAGATATTCTAAATGTTTAATGTAAATAGAACACTCTGTACGTGTAAAACTACACACAGAATGACTTTCAATACTGCCCTTATGGGATTCTCAGCAGTTCACATAAACCTTCATATACATTTCATGAATGCATCATGCTACGGTTCTTGGTTAGTCATTCATGTAATAGCTATGCATATTTAATTTATATGTTTAAGTTAAACTCTCATCAATTCGATACTAGTTACTGAGTAATTAATGGTAGTTACTGTATAATAAGCCTTAAGATTAAGAACTGAATCAAGTTTAAAGAATTAATATGCCTCAACTGCAATAATTATTGGTGGTGTAAGTGATTGACCATGTAGTGTCATTCCTTGTATACAAGTGACTGTGAAATCCAGGACTGTAAACTGGATTCAGAATCGTGATTTCCAGACCTGTGAAATCATCCATTGAAGTAAGATTTTAAACTGGAAACTCAGTGAAATGCAGCGACTCTAAACAAACATGGTAGTGGTCTGATATGAATAATTTAGGTACTCTGAAAAAAAAAATGCATCAAATGCAGCGCAACAACTACAACAGCATAAAGGAATGTGTCTGTGTGCGGAGCATGGGTAGGTCAATTGCAAAAGCACTGACGAATATGAGTGATGGTCAAGAGGAACAAGCAGAAATGAAAGAAGCATCAACAGAACATTGCTCGTATTTGAGGGTCGTACAGAAGAGGACTCCACTCTGCCTGAACGGGTGTGTCTATGTGTGTGTGTGTGTGTGTGTGTGTGTGTGTGTGTGTGTGTGTGTGTGTGTGTGTGTGTGTAAGGCATGTAAGGTGTGTAAGGTGACCGGAAAGAAGTCCTCACACTTTGTCATCATTTGTCTCCCTCACACACAGCGTGCAGCAGTAAAGACTCCGCATGGACAGGTGTTGAAACACACACACACACACGCACACACACGCACACACACAAATGACTGCTCTGAAACTCACTGCTCTCATCAGCCCCTCACACACACTGACTACACACCACAAACTGGGACAGAGTCAGTCTATTTAAATGATGGCAGAGGTGTGCTGTTAAACTGGAGCAGCATCACTGCTCTCTGGAAAAAGTAGCATCCCTCACCATGTACGTCACATAGATGAGATATAAAAGAGAATATTTAACCATATTCATGCCTCTGCACAAATATTTGTGGGGTGGCGAGGTGGGGGCAAGGGCTCAAGAGGAAAAGGGCAACATGAACTTCTTTTCATTTTTATATACATTGCAAGAGAGACTGCAATCACATTTGTAATTTATTCTTATGATCTCTTCAAATCTGGCTCTTGAATCTTAACTATGGTTTGGTACTTTAGTCAATTGAACTGCTGATGTTACTGATTGGCCACCTGCTGTCATTCCTACAGTTAACTCCTAAAGCCACGTCAGGAAGCTGGCTTCAAGGTCTGGTCTTGCACTGTGAAATCATGCATAAAAGTTTTTCATAAGACAGCCAAAAGGAAACAATGTTAAGAGTTTTTCTAAATGCATGGCTTTGAACACAGGTCACCAGGCTGCACAGCCACTGCATTATTCACTACACTTAATTGCTTGTAGTTTGCATGTTCTCCCCGTGACTATGTGGGTTTCCTCCGGGTACTCCGGTTTCCTCCCACAGTCCAAAGACATGCAGTTAGGCCAATTTGACATGCTAAACTGCCCCTAGGTGTGAGTGAGTGTGTATGTCTGTCTGTCTGCCCTGCGATGGACTGGCAAAATGTCCAGGGTATATCCTGCCTTCCGCCCAATGACAGCTGGGATAGGCTCCAGCAACCCCCGAGGGAGAACCGGCTTAGAAGATGTGTATGCGTACAACCCCAATTCCAATGAAGTTGGGACGTTGTGTAAAACATAAATAAAAAAAGAATACGATGATTTGCAAACCCTTTTCAATCTATATTCAATTGAATACACTACAAAGAAAAGATATTTAATGTTCAAACAGATAAACTTTATTGTTTTTTGCAAATATTCACTCATTTTGAATTTGATGCCTGCAACACATTCCAAAGAAGTTGGGACAGGGGCTTGTTTACCACTGTGTTACATCACCTTTCCTTTTAACAACACTCAATAAGCGTTTGGGAACTGAGGACACTAATTTTTGAAGCTTTGTAGGCGGAATTCTTTCCCATTCTTGCTTGATGTACAACTTCAGTTGCTCAACAGTCCGGGCTCTCCGTTGTCATATTTTACGCTTCATAATGCGACACACATTTTCAATGGGAAACAGGTCTGGACTGCGGGCAGGCCAAAAAACCTGCATGTTTTACACAATGTCCCAACTTCACTGGAATTGGGGTTGTATTTAAATGCTATGTAATCTTTCGCTATAGCTGTATTTAAGTTTCTTATGAATTCTTTTTTTTTTTTACAATAATTTGGTGTAGTGAGTTAATAGGAACCATAAGATTAGACCTTATATTTGGTTGTTGTTCAAAGTAACCACATTACAGATTACGATGCTTTCTTAAAGATATTATCAATGTTTTTCAGCTGGATTTTCAGTGCTGTGGTGATGATGACAAGTTGGAATTACTGAGGAGAACCACTGGTAGTTGATACTTCACCAGAGGGGGCGCTCAAGAGCAATGAATCTCATTGAACTCAGGCTGACCCACAAGCTCTATTCCCAGGGCAAAGGTGGGCCTTATCATGCTGAAACAGACCTTGAAGAATGGTGGAGGCAATATAAAATATAGCTACAATACACATCAACCTAGAGGACACTTAAACAGTCTGAGGGCAAAGGATCAGGGACTCATGCCCCCCCCCTGGGGTCTATCTATGCATGTGCCTGGTAAGCCTAGTTTTGGGACAGGCGATCCAACAACTGGAAGGTTGTGAGTTCAAATCCCAGGACTGACTGGTACACAACTAAACAAAACTAAACAACTAAATAAAAACTAAATTAAAGCTATTAAATTTTCAGAAATTGCTGAAAATGGAACTGAATGTGGAATCTCAAAGTAGGGGGCGATGGTGAGCTCATCAACATTGTTCATCAGACAAGAAGCCTTGTTAGCCCATTGATTTAATGAAAGTTAGCCTGACCGAAAAAAAAAAAACAACCTCCAATCAAACGTGTGTTTTGTGTGTAGTGAACACATTACATGCAGTAAAAAATAAACATTTCCTCTTGCAAGGCAACAGAGTTTCATTAAATAAGACAGTAGTTTAATTTTAGAAGATATCAGACACCTGAGTGACTGTCTTCAGGCAAATTACTTGAATTGGTTTCATTGAATTGATTTTGTGTATCGAGCGCACCTCTGCCAAAACTAAATTGAATAATATTCCTGAAAAAATCATTGTGAGAAAGAACATTAGCTAACACTAGCATTTTTTCAGCTATCTTGTTTTGCTTGTGTTATTGATTGTATGCCAGACTATAAAAGAGGATGAATTTGGGGGTGAGTTTTAGAGTAAGTTAGTGACAGATTTTGCTGCAAACAACAGACCAAAAGTTTGATAAGTTACTGTATTTTTAGGGATACATTCCTGTTGTAGTCTAGAAACACTGTTTCTTCCTCTTGTTGTCAGGGAGTTTTTCCATTTGAGTCTTGGTTCCTTTCAGTGGTTCCTCTTGCTCTTAGTGGGTTTTTCCATTTGAGTCTTGGTTCCTCTCAGTGGTTCTCCATGTTCCTAGTGGGTTTTTCCTTTTGAGTCTTGGTTCATCTCAGTGGTTCTTCTTCATGCTCTTAGTGGGTTTTCCCTTTTGAGTCTTGGTTCCTCAGGACACCTCAGTCATGGACTGTCAGCACTGGGGATTGAACCAGCAACCTTCCGGTTACAGGGCCAGTTCCCTAACCTCCAGCCCACGACTGCCTTCTTCCTCATACTCTTAGTGGTTTTTTCCCATTTGAGTCTTAGTTCCTCTGAGTGGTTCTTCCTCATGTTCTTAGCGGGTTGTTCCTTTTGAGCCTTGCCTCCTCTCAATGGTTCTTCATGCCCTTAGTGAATTCCTTTTCAGTCTTGGTTCATCTCAGTGGTTCTTCCTCATGTTCTTAGTGGGTTGTCCCTTTTGGGTCTTGGTTGCTCTCTGTGGGCCTTCCTGCTCTTAGTGGGTTTGCCCTTTTGAATCTTGGTTCCTCTCAGTGGTTCTTCCTCATGCTCTTATTTGGTTGTCCCTTTTGGGTCTTGGCTCCTCTCAGTGGGTCTTCATGCTTTTAGTGGGTTTTCCCTTTTGAGTCTTGGTTCCTCTCAGTGGTTCTTCTTACTCTAAGTGGGTTTTCCCTTTTGAGTCTTGGCTCCTCTCAGTGGTTCTTCATGTTCATAGCAGGTTTTCCCTTTTGAGTCTTGGTTCCTCTCAGTTGTTCTTCCTCATGCTCTTAGTGTGTTTTCCTGACACTGTCTCCTTGGTGGTGCCCATTATTGGGCTGGACCCTCGTTTCTGCAAAGCTTCTTTGGAAAGAATGTCTGTTTTAGAGAGCACTACACAAATAAGAACTGAATTCAACTGAAATTAATATTAGCACTCTTGACAACATATGACCAATAAAAATCTTGAGTGGAGAGTCTGTAAAAGTGTGTGTTTCCTGTGCCTCCAAGCCCTCTGTGATTTACACACTTATTTTCCCGTCGGTTGAAGATGAAACAGTTTTGCTTTTGCTGACATGTTGACATGATGCTACGATTGAGCTGCCCTGATGTAACTGCCTCTTATTCTTTAACTGTTTAGAAATCAGTTAGCCATCACTCGCGCCGATCTCCTGCCAGTCAGGCTGCTTCATGTGTCTGTTTGGAACTGTTCTGAAATCAGCTTCATATCATCCACTTCAACATTCTGCCAGTCATCCTAAGGCAGGAAATACTTCTGACAGATTTTTTTGACAATCTTATAAAGCCCTGCCAGGAGAATGTTTGGCTTGTCCTTTTAGAAAGCACGCCGCTGTTTTCGTGCCATTCCTTTTAAAGCTCCTTTTCCATTTTAATAGCTTAATGCCTCTTACAAAAATGATGCCTTGAGCGTAATCATCCTTTCTTTTCCAATTCTCTCCATGTCGAATATTGCTCTCCCTCTCCTCATGCATGTGTGTTTGTTCATCCATTCAAATAAACCATTGGGAGAAAAAGGGCTGGCGTTTCCAGAATTATTGAGAAAAAGAAGGCTCTTTGGAATCACAATGTTGAAGCGCTATGGTTTTGAAAGCCCCACACCAAATGCTATTTAGGCAAAAAGAGAAAAAATACAAAGAATAAAGGCTTTGGAATCACAATGTAAAATCCTTACTGATTAAAAAGGCCAAATGTATTAAAACAGCCACTCTGAGGTAGTATGGTCACTGTCCAAAGGCTATGTAGTCACATATTGGCTGAGCTGGCCTCGACCATTTTACAGTTGGCTGCTGATGGTTCATGGCCAGCCAACATGCAAAACAAATTCACTCAGTGAGAGCAGCCTGTCTTGCTGGCCTTTATTGCAGCGCTTAAATAGTCTCTGCAGAGTGCGCCTTAACCTCCACTAATACTTATTATGGTGGTGATGTTAGATGGTGGCTCCTGAAACACTATTGTAATTTTCACTGCTTGGTGCGCTGCCTCAGGGTATTAGCTTTCCGAATGTTATCTCTCCTGTGTTTTCAGCTAACAACAATGTAGGGCATGGAACTCCAAAGCTTTGAAGGTTTTTGCAAAGAAAATAATTTGATCATGTTATTTCCCTGCATCTCTTGTTATATGACCACTGAGTACAAAGAATTCCTAATTAGATCCTTCACAAATTTAATATCCACCAGTCCTCAGAAGGATCGATATAAAATCTTTTGTGTGTTTCTGCGTCTTTACAAGCTAAAAAATATTGATTTTGATTAGCTTCTTTTCATCCTAAGAAAATGAATGAGCCTAAATTCATGTTTAAAGCCTGCAAATTTAGCATAATTTAGGGTGATTCATCAGTGACTAATTGTTTTCCTTCAAGCTGCTATTGGAATAAGGCAAAAATCTTAGTTCTGTAGACACTGTGCTAATACTGTAATTTTTGGCCATATTTTATTTTGAGAGACCCCACGGACAGCCTACAGATGCTCCAAACTATCTGGAGAAACTCAGTTATCACTAGTGGGAACCTGAGCTCTAAATCAAGTCAGTAGCAGCCAGAACAAAGAAAAGGTTGGAAATGTTGTGCGTTGACATAGTATCTCTAATTGCATGACTACCAGCAGGTATTGCCTCATGCTGTGTAGCCACACCTCCCTGGAGCTATACCTCAATCTGTCCCCCACCACACCTCAACTCCAATGGCCTCAAACACGCTGATGGAGACGTTACCTTAGGGATCCTTCTGGCCATCCCATCCACCTGTCAATCAAACTGCGAGGAAAGTGTAGCAAGAGCTTATGAAGGCAGTATATTCTCGCCATTAGTGCTTGATTTTTTTTTTCTATTCTTGGTTACCACTTTGTGAACAATTTAATGATAGACCATGCAAGTACACAGTAAGTTTGCATGAGCTGAAATGAAAACAGTTATATAATTCTTGACCTCTGTGTTGTCATTTCTGTGTCTCTAAAAATAAACATAATTTTGCTAAAAGAAAATAATACCTTCACTAAAAGATGCATTGTGTCTGCTTAATATGATCTGTGGTGTTTTCTCATGCCACTATCTCATAGGTGTCTGCCTGTCCCTCGCCTGCCCAGTTTGGCTAAATCAGTTGATTAGTGTGAAATTCCCTACAGGTGCATCTTTAAGAGCTTGAGACCACACACTGGAGTGTCACACTGAGACGCGTTTTGTTTTTCTCAGCCCGAGGCATCAATTAGTGGTGATGCAGAGAAGCGGTAGAGGCACATTCTCAACATGGCTGTGTGCTGAGACTAGTAAGGCTTTATTTAAAAGCAGAGGGCCATCTGGAAAGCAGTTCAAACATATATGCAGTCTTTTCTGCAGTAACTCTCACTTTTACAAATTACACCTCCTTTTAGAAATCCACTTTACCCATCTAGGTCATCATGACCTCCCAGAGTCAGTGTGACAGAGTCAAGCAATCTGTATGTGGCATGGCATTGTTATTGTTCAGTGGTCTCACAGGGTAAAAGAAATGAAATAAAATGATGTATTTGCATACGCAAATGTTGTCTTGCTGTATTTTTAGAAGCAAGGGTCAACAACAGTGCAAACCGAACAGACTAGTATTCATACACAGGATAAATGATACACGACAGGTGAGTGTGGCCATGTGTGGGTTGAGCTGGAGCTGGAAAATACAAAATGAGAGAGTTCATGCACTGAATCTCCAGAGGGAGGAACAAAGGTGGAGCTAAAATGACCCAGGGCAGAATGGGGGAATCCATGTGCTTTCTCCTCATGTTCTGCAGAGGGGAGACCCAATGGCATATATGAAGCTTTTCAATATGTATAAAATCAAGTAAGAAATGAACAATAATATATGTATAAAATAACAGAAAGAAAAGAAGCAGCAGGATCCTCCATTCCCACTGGAATTTTAGCTGTACACTGTGTTCTAGAAAGGGTACATTATACACAGCATTTGTTTGCTAATCCACCGACAACAACAAGGAAAACATGAGACTTTATTTGAGCAGTATCCCCAGTAGAAGCATGGATGTTTAGAAGTGATATGAGGATTGGTTGGGGAGTATTTCCCAGAGAACACGCACTTTGGGTCTGCCCGGGGGTCCCACTTAGCAGAGCTCTGGAAGAGTGCTTTCTTTCAGTGTAGCTGAGCTCAGTAAGGTCAGTAAAGCTAATCCTAGATGAATTTTGCATCAGACAATTTTGTATTTGTTGTGTTCTTGAGGTCTTAGCACCACATGTTTAATAACAATAATAATAATAATAATAATAATAATAATAATAATGGTAATGAAACAAAATTTATGCTATGATTAACAACTCTTAGTCTTACAAGTCAGTGGAAGGAGTTGCATTTGAGCGCATCAGAATAAACTGATTTATAACCTGGTTTTCTTTGTTGTTTATGGAATATTATCTGCTAGAGAGAAAAATACTTCACATTTTTTTCAATCAAATGCAGCATATAAGGGTCTTTATTACCCCCAACATAACATGCTACTACAAAACCAGTTGAAACCAAATACGAAATTTTTGCATGCAAATTTCAAGAAAAAAAAACAACAAAAAAAACAGCATTTCTACTCGGAAACCACACTTAACTTGGAGTCAGTTAAGCTGTTTTTCCAGAGCAGAGAGGCGCAGAGATCCTATTGATCTTTGCAGTGTGATAGTAAGCAGCAAGACACGGCTGTAATTTACATAGCAATTGGTTACAAGATAATGTTGTAGCACACATCAAGGCTTGTTAAGGAACACTTTAATTAATTGGGGAATGCAGGAACATAACAGAATGTGTAATTTTCCATAAAAGTGCAAATGTCAGCTCCAGTGTACGTGCATTATAAGCTGGAACGACCCCGGGTGTGTGTGGAATCATGTAGGCCGAGCATGTCACTGCGGCCAATGATTCACTATCACTAGCAGTCATCAAACCTATCTGAAGAGTGAGTGCTTATCAAAGGAAGGCTTCTGCCTTTCATATGCTTATGGCTGTGAGTAGCAGAGGGAGCTGATCCTGGATGAGCACTTGCATTGTGTTATGCTTCAAAAATGTATGCCTAAGGCTGGAAATGGTCTAATAACAATGCTAATCAAATAATCAAACTGCATTGTTCTGAGTAATGCATAACAAATCGTTTAAAAAATGTGGGAAAATAGAATGTCAGTTGAAAATAGACAGAATGCCAAGTGTATTAATCTTCTCTATGCTCTCTACACTTATACTTCATCAGTTTTTATCTCTTGCATATCTAAAACTGTATTTTTTTTACAGGTGAAGTGAATAACATGCTTCACTGATAACAGAGGTTAATGGGTGGACATGTCCAGTATAAATTGCTACTGATGTTTTTAAATCATCTAAAGAAATTGTTTTGTCTGACAGCAACAATTCACTTCACATTTGCACATATGATTGTACTTGTACATGCATTTGTGGCCCTTAAGCTCCCAACTGCCCTACAAAATCTGAAGAGGACATATGTGCCCCCTTAAAATCCATCAATAGCGCTGACCTTCACTGTTCACCTGAAGGCTGCTGTCTGTACACGCACACTCAACACACAGTGCTTTATTAGAGCCTCGGCTCATAGTCCAACAAGCGCAGGAATGAATGCTTTTGCCCATTAGTGGTTTAATTGCCTTTTGGGTGAGTGACATGCATGCTGAATTAGTGCCTGACTGAGGACTCGGGGTCAGAGGGGATGATTTTATGACAGTTAATGGGGCTATGGCTCGCTAGCCATTGCTGGATTGCTTTTTGGCACTGCCTGGTGAAGTCATTGCCTCCATACCGCTGTTTTCACCAATTTAGGCCTTGTACCTTACATGATGTTTGGTGCTGGGGTGGTAGTTTTACATTTTTAATCAATAATAGACTCAGCATTTATGACCTTACCTCAACAAAAAATGTAATACAATGAATGGTGACATTTTCAGTATGTAAGACAAAAAAGCTTATTTATTCATGTATCATGCCTGATTAATACTAAAGTGTTCTTTGAACAGTGATGCTACATGTTTGGTTCTCTAAAGTATCAATGGCTGATTCTTTAAAGAAACATTTTGTCAATTAGATGTGAATGTGAAGAACCTCTTTCAAATAAAGACATGTATAAGAGCTTCTTTATATATAATATAATTTATAAATATATAGTATAAACCAGCTTATCTGTTTACCAACAAGTTAAAACTTTGTTGTTGTTTTTATTGTTGTTGTTGTGTGGTAGCCGGTCAGAGAATTAAAAACACCATTCAGTAGATCCAATCAAAGTAAGGATTTAGCTTTACAGTCCCTCCCACACTGCTGTGGTTCTGTTTTTGGAAAAATGAGTGCAGAAATGTCACATTTAAACATGACTAGCGAATTATAGGGCAACTTTTGAAAACTTCAAAACATTGGCCATGAACTCAGACCTGTACAATGAAGGCCTTCGGTGACTTCTCACATCTGGTATTGCTAAAGAGCTGAAGTTGTTCTGTAATATATCACCAAGTTAACGGTCAAAAAATTAAAGCTAAGTGTATCAAAGCTACTGCAAGATTGTGAAACACCTTGGAAACCTTTTAGCATTTGGAAACCTTTGTTAGCGGCAAACACCACAGAACTATACTTCTACTGGCATGTATCTCACAGCAAGTGGCAAAAAAATGCACTCGAAGCTTTGAGCATGTCAACCATGCATCCTTTCTGTCATCGTTTGTACAACACTTGATGCAGACAACATAACTGCAGTCTGTACGCAGCTAGCATAAAAGACTACATCACACCAGAGTGCACTAAAAGCGGCAGCGGTGTCATACCGAAGTGGCAAGGGCACTGCTTCTGATTTAAAATGTGCTACACTTCGCTGTGCTCACGTAAAAAAAGAAAATGTATGCTAATGGTGGTATCATGCCCAACACCACACACGCAGGAACAGCTGCAGCCTTGGTACTGACTGGGATTTGGGACCATTCCAAAGATAACACTGTCACAAATATTTATATAGGTGATTTTTTACTCAAAACAAAGATGCTTATTCTTAAACATATTACGTTATTGAAAATCAACATAAAAATGCTTGTTTGTATTGCAAGCCTTTTAAAAAGCGAAGTGTCCCAAACTTTTGTGTCTCTAAAATGCCAGAACTCTTGACTAAAGCAGTTATTCATCCCCCCCAACCAAATTTGATCATATTATCAGTCTGACTGGCTTATGAGGCACAGTGCAGCTCAAAAATGATCATCCGACCAATCCGTCTCATTTCCAGTGAATTAACACAGCAGCAGAGGCGACAAACACAGTGAGTCAGAGTTGAGGTGAGGACAAAAACGAACGTGTTTCTCCTGTCACTTTGACAGATCGAACACACACACATAAACACGCACTCAGCCCGTAAATAATCTAGAGCACGGTCCATTATCTGCTCCCAGTGTCCATCCCTTTTGAAAATCTACCCTGTCTGTCCTGTCACCTGGAAGTTGTGGCTGAGCAGAGGACAGCAGTACTGGGGCATGTTCAAAAATACAAATACAAGCTGTGGAGCTTAGCAACAAGTTTAAGTGTCGAAAAAAGGGATGTGACATTGGAGAACTTATAATAGCTGATAACTGTAGTACTAAGGATGGAGTTTCATGGTGTTTTTATCGTTATAGTATTTGGTTTTATTGATTTCACTTTATTAGTTTGGCCCTTATTTTTCCATCACCGCCCCCACAATTAAGCTGTTTCTAACTTAGATGTGTCTAAAGCTTTGTTCACGCAGCAGGTAAAATTGGTCAAAATCTGACCTTGTTGTTCATATGCGACACAGATTGGTTACCATTTTCAATTCTGATTTGAGACATTTTCGTATGTGGTACTGAAATCCGATACATATCCGATTTGTGGCAAGGCGACTCAGTTTACACAGTCAGATCAGAATTCATGACTTTTACGTCAATCCAACTCGACATTCGCCATAATTATGCGCTGCTGAGACCTCATAAGCATTTGGGGTGATGGTTCTGTACAAAATTAGAAGAGACTTGAACATGTTCTGGGTGATGAGGCCAGCCATTGGTCAGTGATGTTTCATGATCGTTCCTGTGATGCTTGAGAAGATGAACCCTGTGGTTCGTTTGCAGTCATGATTGTTTACCACAGTATGAGCCACGTGAAGCAATGTGAAGCACTGTTCTTTTGCACATGCACATGGAGCTGATCTGCTCAGACTAATGTTACATATATGTCACATTTAGAAGATATTGTGAAAAACCAAACAAACAAACAAACAAAAAATCAGATATGGGCTGCTTTTAACTGCTGTGTGAACATAGCCTGATAGGTCTCCCCCTATCACACAGCACTACCAAGCTGGAAAGGTAAAAAATAGGACTTGCTTCCACTGAGTCATTTGAAAGTTGATGACATTTTTCTAAGCTTCCACTAATACATCACTGGAAAGCTCAACTTGCTTGGAGAAGAATGTTAACTGCCAATTCTGTTACCTCAGCTACATTGGCTTGCATAATAGGGGGAATAAGAGGGCAACCCTACCCTCCTTGAGTGTGGTCAGTTGTTCTCTCTTGGACTCCTGGTCATGCATCGCCAGTCTCATCAGGTTTTTATTGTTGTGTTCAATCCTAAATTTTCTGAAGACATTACTATATTATTTTTTTACTATCCACCACGATTCCAGCATATATGTGTCATAATAAACCACTGCATACTATTAGCACCTTTGTAAAATCTAGCATAACAGTACATACCTATAAAAATCTTACTAAAAGATTTGACTAAAACTGAACACTTTTAGCTGTTTTTTAAACCATTTAGCTGGTTTTTAAACCATTATATTAATCAAAAGCAAACAGATTCCACAGTAGGATGAGGAAAAAGAGGCTTTAGTGCCCTCATTGAAACTTCTGTCTCGTCTACTTTTCCCCTCTAGGTCCCTGAGACATGGGAGGACGCACATATATCAAGTCAAACTGAGATGTTGACACATTTTGTCCCTACGCCTTCCACGATGTGGCGTGAATAATGAATCTGTGCTCGGCTCTGCACCTCTTTCATCACGGTCTGCTCAAAACAGACACCTGAGAGCCAGCACCATGACATGGACAGAGACGGGGACAGCTGAGGGCTGGCACTCATGAATGCTCAGCCAGCTGGCCCGTCGATCTGGCAGGGCTACACAAGGTGAAAGCGACATCAGGACATCAGTGTGTGAAGGTAGGGCCTACTTTTAGCAAGATAAGCCTACATGTGAAGAGATACATCCATCTGCAGACCTTGAGAACTAGCAGCCATTCTGGACCTGCAGTATCAGGATATGCTATGGTTTATTATATGTATATATGTATAAATATATGGTTTTATATGCTGTGTTCCTCACAGTCCTAATAATAAAGGTTACTAAATGGATTATAAAAGGTTCCTTAAAAGTTCTTAAATAGTTTTTCTGTCTTTTTCTTGGTTTGTTGTACAGATTATGGAGAAATCTGTAACTAGTATAAAACCTTTATGTGGAGACTCTTTAGACTTTTAAAAGGTTCTCCACATTTACACTTATTGGAAGGTCCTTTAGAGAACCAGAGGTAGTTTATCTATGCAATTGCTCCAAAGAACCTTTTATTTGCACTTTTTTATGAGTGTAGTGGTTTGAGTTAGGAGCATTTTCAGGGTCTATTCCTTTGCATTTATACGCTTTATTTTTTTTTTTTAACCATCATTTATAAGCCAAGATAGCAATAGTGACACAATTATTGTGCTCACAAAGCTGGGATCAAATGGGTTAAGTTAGCTACCTTGACTCAGCTAGCTAGAAAATGACTTTAGCCACAAACAAGTAGCTCAAACTAAAACTATGACAAGCCCTGAAACTGCTGATCTGAAACTACAGCTCTAGAACTGTTGCTGCCTCTCTAGACCTGCAGATGGATGATGGTGCTGAAAGAAAGCAGATTCCAAATCCACAACTCACTTGCTTTATCAGCCTTTAATAGCTCTCCAAGCTACATTCTCTCACCCCTTCTGGCATTATTAGTTGATAAGGCTCATGCAAGCCTTCAAGCTGAGCGAAATCCTCTGAATATATGTAATTAATGATATTTAAATGCTCACTTAGAGCCAGTATTTCCTGGATTAACAAGAAAATACTGTGATCAGATGGTTCTCAGATGAACCCAAGCTAGCATTTAGCCTTTGCCATAGTAAAGCTCTTTAGAGTTGAGTGCTGGGAAGCCAAAAAACATGGCATGTTTTTCTCCCTTTTTTCCCATTGGTGTAATAAAAGATTCAAATTCTGATTGAGAGGCTTTAGAGGTTAAAGACTGGCATGCAGCTTGATGGTGGCCTGCTTTATAAGCTCTGGATATTACTGCTAGCTTTCTCAGAACAATCACATTATGGGATCATTGAAAAACTGGGTCGATTCACCATATCCAATCCAAGACACTGTAGTTTAGTTATAGTTGATCCCATGCCGTGTGATCAGCAGTTGATGCATCAGTGTGTGCATCAGGCTTTGGAATAAAACACATAAATACATAACTGAAAATCCTTTGACATATAATAAAAAGGTATAATGCTGCATTAAATGAAGCACATCCTCACTGTTCTTGCTGCTTATGTGGAGGAGGCATGTAGCTATGACTAGGCCTGGGCCTACACAGACTGCTCATAGGCCTACCCAATCAAATGGAAAAATAATATCTATCAGGCTACATTTTTTAAGATAAAAAATGTGTTTTTTGTGAGCACTGTCATTGTACAATAGCCAATCAACATCATTACGCTCTACATATTACTCCTAAATGTGTGAAGTATAGTCAAATTGACCAATCTTTTTCTCAGCCCTACAATCACTGCTTGCTACAATCAACTGTTGCTATCCTGCTCTCTGCTATCTAGCAGCACAGCAATGTAACATGTATCTACTGTGAATTTAAAGCTCCTGTAATGATGAAAAGATGTGCCTTGTAGACAAATGTGAGACCATGTAAGAGTAGACTATGTTGTTTGTTAGTGTGTTTAAATTTGCTGATTGTTGATGTTATCGTTGGTCAGTGACTTTGCTGTTTTGCTACAAAAGGTAAAATATTCTGTGCCAGATATCAAAGCAAATGTCTACTTCTATGCATCAAAGGTAAGACATATGTGGTCCACAGAAAGGTTTAATGCCGTGGCAATAATTAGGGCAGGACAGTGTGGTCGATGGTTTCGGTTTTATATTTCCTCAACATATTCACTGTCTGATTTTGACTTAGTTGGTCAAAGTTGTTCCTGAAATGCGTGGATACACACTTTATAATGAGATGTAGTATAGTGTACAGAGTTGGTTTGATTTATGCGAATCCAGTATTCTCACTGACGCGTAATGTCTATGTTATGTATAATTACAAGGCAGTATGCTTTAGCCTTGGATGGATATATGGATGTACAGGGTGAGTCAAAAGTCACAGGACACCGTTTAATCTTATTTTGTTTTTTATGCTGTCACAAGCCTCCATGATGCGGTGCTGAAGGTGGTGTTTGTTGCAGATTTTCTCAGCATACACACTTTATTTGAGATGACCCCAGAGATAAAAGTCGATAATAAAATAAAAAATAAAATAAAATAAAACCTGTCCAGTGACTTTTGACTCACCCTGTAGTTTAATTTGCCTCGACAATATGTCTTCATTAAAACAATATGTGCCTGTGGTATGTAATTGCATGCTTTATAGTAAATTGCTCTCCAATGCTGTTGTTTTGTTCATGTGAATCATGCATTTTCACTGATATATATATATATATATATATATATATATATATATATATATATATATATATATATATATATATATATACTATATATATATATATATAGTCTTATATATATATATATATATTATAAGTCTATATATATATAGTCTTACTATTGTTTTTTTATCACTACAAGGCAGTATGCTTTAGCCTAGGATAGATGATTGGATCGTTTATGTGAATCCTCATTGATGTGTAATGTCCTGCTATTGTTTTGTATCATTATAAAGCAGAAATATTATTCTAGGTATAATCATGACTGGACTGCTATCAGCAATAGGCTGTGGCCTGATGTTATCACCAAAAATAGCACATTTGAAAAACGTACCTTATCCCTAACAAAGCCACCTATGTGGCCTATGCATTTTTTTCTGCCTACAGTACTGATGTGAAGTGGCGTTGTAGAAAAATGTTAAGTGTGTCATATTTTCTCATTAGACAAATACG
Source organism: Pygocentrus nattereri (assembly GCF_015220715.1). Lineage (NCBI taxonomy): Eukaryota > Metazoa > Chordata > Actinopteri > Characiformes > Serrasalmidae > Pygocentrus > Pygocentrus nattereri. The sequence goes on from NC_051217.1 coordinate 16,877,167, forward strand.
TTATTTCTGCCATAAATATAACGAATTTATATCTCTGTGCCATAGTGTAGTTCATATCAGCCCCTGATTGTCTCAGCAATTACAATCCATGCGCTCCCTACGCTTATGCTCCAAGTGCTTGTTTAGTTGATGAGTTGTGTGCCTGGACTGTTAATCTGCACTGATACTTCACTGGGCAGAATGCTGCCTATCTTTTTTTTATTCTGAAAAATGTGTTTGCTCTGCGAAACTCATCAAGCATTCAACCCTTAAAACAATCCTACTCGATGCTGATAAAAGCATCCTTTCCCCTCTCTGTGTTAAGCATGCTTGAAAAACAATTAACTCATGTAAAAGTCAGAGTGCCATTTTTCACTCCATTAAGTCCAGTCCAGTGGTTTAATTCATAGCACAAAGATGAGGAAGAACCATCCCAAACACGCCCATCAGTGCGAATGCTACAATTGATCAGAGCTGTGGTGCACATGCTGACAGCAGCCTGGGTAGCCGAAGAACAGGCTATTACTTCCCCCACTGCTGGACACACCAGCATCATTCCTCCCCAGAGAGGAGAACAGAGCGGAGCAGCTTTTTGGTGTGAACATATTGCTAAGCTTAAAGATATGTCCTGGGTATATTTATGTGCAAAAGCATTCCTTTTTACACTTGGTCACATAATGATAAATGTTCTGAATATATATACACTTGCTATAATGTCAAGAGGAATGTAGTGTCTTTGTATATCAGGCATTGTGGGGGACCCAAGGGGAACATGTTGCTAATGTGGAAAGTCTGAAATGGTTACCAACCGCCCATTTTAAATTTGACCAAATAATTTATTATTATTATTGTTATTATTATTATTATTATTGATATTGCAAACTTAAAGTTTCTGGTGGACTTCCTTTAAAGTCCTGTATCATAAAAAAGCAAGCATTTGTTGCTTTTTTATATATAAAAACTTGACATAATATGAAACAAAGTTTCAAAACATACCATTTAATCTTAAGTTCACATAGTCTATACATGTAAACAAAGCTATATATATATATATAGTGAGTAAAAAGTCACAGGACACCGTTTTACTTTATTTTTTATTTTATTTTATTATCTACTTTTATCTCTGGGGTCATCTCAAACAAATTGTGTATACTGAGAAAGTCTGCAACACCACCTTCAGCGCCACATAGTGGAGGCTTGTGACAGCATAAAAAATAAAATAAAATAAAACGGTGTCCTGTGACTTTTGACTCACCCTGTTTGCGTGTATATATCATATATTGACAACAGCTACATTCTTCTGCAAGTATGCGTTGAGCTGAATCTGATCAAAACATGAGGTCCAGGCTAAAATAGGGAAGCTGGTAACCCTGCTTGGTAATAGGCATCACATGGCATTGCTTGACCATTTTGAATTAACACAAATGAACTAAAGATTCCCATTTTTCATCACCTCCTGCACCCCCTGAAAACATGCAGCAGGCTTATTGCAGTCTCTGGAGATGGAGGGCCTCAGAGAGGGAGATAAGCAGAACCAGCAGGCTAATCCAGTGGATTTCACCAGTGTGATGGGCTGGTCAATACTGTAGTGCACAGCATATCAGCTGGCCATAATGAAGCAGCAGATCGAGAGTTTTTTGTAGTTTCTGGAAATACATGACCACTGCAGTTTTTCAGCTTTTTCCTCTGAACAAGACTAGAGCTGGGTGATATATTGTCTAAAGCAATATATCAGTGTTGGTGTCACAGAACAACACTGATTTACAATTCTAGTGGAACTGATCAACAACAATGAATAACAACATATCATTTGCTGAGAGATTCAGAATGTTTTGAAAGAGCAGTTAATAGTATCTAAACACTACATAAATAGTATGTTTTCTTTCTGTAATTATTCATGTATGCTTATCATTTGTAAAAGTGTACAAGGTTAATTTTTTTTTAAGAAATTGGAACAAAACAGTCTAATCAAAGTAAGCTCTGTCAGGTTTATAAGATATTCGTTTACCAGTAGTCAAAAGGCAAAGGTTCATTAACTTTAATGCAAATTTAATTATAATCAAATACTGTGATTTGGATAACATTGTAATACTGATTTTTTTTCTTTATACAACACTGAACAAGATGGTGCACTGTACTATTTCACAAGCATCCATTCATGTTTTTTTTTTTTCTACAAGCACTTAATAATGTATTATGAAAGTCTTAGAGTAAGTTTTTTTTTCCAAAGGCTAAGGTCATAAAATGCCTGGAAGTGTTTTTGTTGTTAGAGCTTCAGTTGCAAGAAGATGCTGTCAGTGTGTGTATTATGCTATTCCGTAGTAGTCCACCAACCAAAGATAACCCTCCAGCATTGTTCCTGTGGTCCGAAACTAACCACTGACAAAGGGTCAATGGATGCCAGAACGTCTAATGTCAAATACACTGAAATGTTAAACATACATCACTGTTCAAAAACCTCAGCAACCACCCTTCATTAATTTAATTACCAGTCAAAATGACCATTAAATACAAGTTATGAACTTTTCAGAGTCAGATAAAAAGTTGAAAACATATATTAATTCTATATAAATTCAGTATTCATTGTGTCCACGTTTTGCCTTCCTTACAGCTTCCCTTTTAAAATTTTCAAAGAAACCTGCAGGGATATTTTTCCACACATCCATAGTTCAGTCTTAGAAGTTGGTTGCATTTTTTGCGTTTCACAGTCCAAGTAATCCCAAACACAGTGATGTTGAGGCCTGGACTTTAAATAAACTAATCAAATAAACAAAAGGTAGTTCAACTACTATTCATCAAAGATCATACTCATTTGATTTTTACTATTCTGTCTGTAAAAACTAGATATCAAATGCCATATTTGTGTTTGTATGCATTGTGCGGAGGAAATGTTATTACATTTCCTTTGATGATGCCTTGGAAGCACTGAGAAGCATTTAAAAGCAGCCCTGCAAATCAGTCATATGATTGATTTCATTATCCATGACAATTTATTTTGAATTTATTTCCCATTATTGTCAGATCTACTTTATATATTCTTTCTTGAAAGTCCTGCTTTTGCTTTCTCTTTATTGATACCACTTAAGAGCTGTGCACCACACCATGACGGATGTCTTGTTGCTCGGTGCTGTTGACAGCAAGGTAGACTTAAGAAAAAGCTCTTCTTTGGATGGGGGAAAGCTTGCAGTCAAAGCAAGCTATGTTCAGTCAGTAGGACTAGTTTTACTGTTTTACTTTCTGTTTGGGCCTCTTAAAGTTGATAAGGGGAAACATTATATGGCCACTAACTGAAGAGATGTGCATTTACATTCGCTCCATTATACCAGCAGATTTACTAACAAGTTTACCACTGCAGAGAAAAATAATGAGGAAAATTAAGAGGAAAATAATGATAAAACAAACCTCGCTCACAGGAATGAGCTGTTAGTAGGCTTTGTATGTAACATACTTATTATTTTTCTGTGTGAATCTGCTGTTTAGATGCAGTTCAGTTGACGGCAACTGACTTGAGGGCTTTTCAGATGTTAATGAGGCGGGTGAGGGACACAAAAAGAGAGCAGCATTGCCAAACAGTGACCTGTTGTCTATAACCCGTTTCACACAAATTCTCCAGTTCTGAATGTTTGTCATGTAGTTTCCGATTTTCAAAGATGACCTGTCACGAAAAGCAGTTACTTTTGTCGCTTTCTAAAAGTTGGTGCTCTGAATCACTTCTGACATCAGAAGAAGACAGACAGCTTGCGCTATGAGAGGATTCTGCATCAATGTTGATTTTCTGCAGCTTTGTCCAGCAGTCCTATGGGCCTGCAGTTTGTTCAGCTCTGTGGCATCAGTCTGGCACCCCTGCCATTTAAGCCATTTGTGCATATGGGCATTGCCACTGGGCACTGGGCACTGAGCACAGTTCTTTTGAAGCAATTGGGTCAGCCTTCAAACAATTGCAACAAGAGCTGGCCAATATGAGCTCTACAGTTTAATGTGGAGTTTGGGGCAGTTTAACTGTGAAAATTAAAAGAGCCCGGTGATCAGCTCTGGGACCCCAGACATTAACATATTTTGGATGATTTACTTGTAGGTAGATAGTGCTAAGTACAGATGTGAGGGTCCATCTTCTTTGAGATTGTACTCCAATCACTCCAACCACAGGTGGTCAGGGAAGCACATGGCTGCATAACATTTGTATTATGAATGCTAAAGTGTCTCAATGTGCCAGCTGTGTTGGAAACATTTGTAACAGCCCATACATGTACATGATCAAAGACTCATGGGACATTTTTGTGTGCAGCACCCTTCCTCCAGTCATCATCATCATCATCATCATCATCATCACTTACCTTTGTAAAGCGCCTTTCCAAAGCTCAAGGACAATTATAGAACATAAAATCAAGTTGTGGTCAGTGGAGATGCATTCGAGAGCCATGCAAATGTCAAAAATGCCTTTTGTAACTAGATCACTCAAATAAGACTTTAACACCAGGTATGAACAGGGCCTCATTGGTAATGCTTTATTATGGGAAACTGGCTGACTTGTATCCTAAATATTTTATGTATGTACTTAAATTTCACCAAATTATGGGACAGCATGCATAAGCAGTGCTCTGTCTGAGAGCCTGGAACTACAGCCTTGAATTTAAGGGAGCTTGAGAAGAAGAGTGAAAAGTTCCAAATACAACTGGACTACACTACATAAAACAGTGCAGAGTAGTACCAACTGTTGACAGTTGAAGCTTTGAAAGCATTAATAATAAATCCTTTAATGACAATCAATATGTTACTTGCATTTTAATGCATGAGCCATTTGAAACAGCCTGTTTTAGTCTTAATATTGGTTCCTGAGCCAGTTTTAGGCATTTAATTTAGTGTTGCCTTCAAGATGCTCAAATAAAATAATAAATCAAGTTGATCTGAACAAACATGGATAATATTTATTAAAAACAAATGATGACATGGTAATGATTAACTGGGTGATGGCAAGAGCCGTGGAAGAGTATTGCATAAGCTCATTTGTTAAAGACGTAGTATTATTTAGTCAGCTGGTAATCGTAACTGTTGATTAATGCTATGGGGACAGTAATGTCCTTCATTGACTATTGGTTTGTTGCTTGCAATTTAAGGCACAAGACAATTTAAACAGCTGACGTTGCCAAGTAGGCCTATTCTAGTCTTAATTGGCCTCATTCACCAATTGTTCTTAAGAATAAACTTCTAAAAATCCACTTATGCAATTTTCACAAAGATTCTGACAGTCATCAATTTTTCTTATTTGGAATAGGTTTTTAGGCAAGAACAGAATCTATACATTCAAGAGCAGAATGGTGTGGCCCAATGTTCTGGCTTTTACATGTAGTGTTGCCTTCAACAAGCTGAAGTAAGAAGCTAATTATCTCTAGTGAGCCTAGCTGTAGACACATACACTTACAACACCACAATGAAAATTTCTGAGAATTTTCATGAATTGCATTTTATTGCTAATGACATCAGAGACATTATGACTGTAGGAGGAGACAGTTCACTGGTTAAAAATTAATGGGCTAGCTAACAATGCTCAAATGTATGTCACGGGAATTCACAGTATTTTTGTTTAAAAAGGGACAATTGGCTTGTTGGTAAAAGCTTAATTAGGAAAAGACTCCCTTTGCATATGCACATGCATATCGCTGCTGTTGGAATAAAATCTTGTGTCTTTGTCGTTTTTCAGTCTCTGACAGAATTTGAAAATGCCTGTTGCTCTTTACATTGTTTGCAAATGTCTTGAGGAGTGGAGCAAAAGCAATCAAAATTATGGTGACTTTTAATTTCAGTACATTTTTTCCTTCTCCTGTAAAGTTCTCATTTTGGAGACAGCAGTGATATGCAAATGCGCATGTAAAGAGTCCAAAACAGTGGTATTGGGGCCATACGTTCTTTGAGAATCTGTATTTCAAATGTTAATATGACTTTCAGTTTTGGGTTTTTCTCATTCAAAAATATAGAAGCCTGGTCATGTGTGAATGGACATAACTGCCCAAAATGGCCACTGAGTGAATAGTATTTTTAATATGAGGACTTTTACATCCATTTTCAAAGATTTACATATACAATATCTACAATTTAACCTCAGTTTGTGGTAGATGCTTTTTGGTAAGCTTGCACCAAGTTGATGCCACTACCTTTGAACCAGAGGTGCACGCTGTGAACTTTCATTAGTTTAGCTTTGGTTGATGCACTCGTTCCTGAGGTGGTGCTCATTAATTTTAGAATTTAATTTGAGCAAAGAAATGAGGTCAAGAACAAAGAGAAATAGGCCTGTATGAGAGTAATTGATATGAAGCAGCTGAGACAGCCTCCGGTTGGCAACAGCCTGAACATGCACAGGCCTATAGAGCAGCCAGAGGGCAGGCAGAGAGACAGGCTGAATGACGGTCCCCCTTGCCAGCCTGGCTGAGCTGCTGCGAGACAGAGAGCATGAGTGTTAACGGGCCTCTGGCCTGGCCAAAGCCTTCCCCTAATCTCCAGCAAATTGAGTCTCTAGCAGGCTGCTGAGGAAAGGAGCGCTAGTTTGGATCAAAGCAGGCAGTCACCCCTGGACACAGCTGGACCATGGAGACAATTCAGGATGGTGAAACCTGTGTCTGTCAAGGCAGTTAGCGATTAGCTACATGACAACTAGCTGAAGCGAGGTAACTTGCTTTTGGTGAAATTTTATTAATGGAGTTTAAAGCTTTTGTAGGGAGTTGGCTCATTTGTTAAACATGTGTTCATAAACTACTTTACAGTCTTTGCAAGCACCTCTGTTGAGATTTCTAATGGTATGTTAGCACTAAGCTAATGCTGGTGCAGATGAACATTGTTTGGCCATTCTAGAATAGCTTGTAAAAGACAATCCATTTCTTCTATTTCAATCTTCCAACAGACATTCACATATATTTTACCCATGCTGCAATTTTACAGTATTTTTTTCAATAAAGAGCCTTGGCATAGAGCTGCCACCTTTGTTTTCCTTTTCAAGCTCACTGAAACTTGGTTGGATCATTTATTTTCACAATCAGCTTCCCAGTAAGCCAAGAATGATGTTTTTTTGCCCTCACAAAATTGGTGTCGCCCATTGTATATCAAAACTTCCACTGTCACGTCCTAATTACTTTGGAAGAAAATCTAAAGAAAGGCATTCTTTCTAGCTCGTGAAGGTCTAACTAATCAGAGAGCTCACTTGGCTGCATCTACATGGATACCATGAGAAAAAAAGATAATAATTGAACAAAACTGTGTTGTGCAAAGCTGGAAATAATGAAATAATTCTGTGTTTACATGTTAGTACTAGACATGCGACAGGAAACTGGATATTCTATGGTTTCAAATAGAGCCACAATGGAAAATTCCACCACTTCAGCAGCTTGTGGTTCCTTCTCTGAAGACCTAGAAAGCCCCAAGCATTGCCCAATGCTGATTATATATTAACTATTTCCCAGCTTTGTTTTTCTCCTTTTGTAAAGCAAGTTTTTTCAAATACTAGAAATGGACAATGGGCACACTTTTCCACATGTGATCATAATGAGTCTAACAGTAACAGCCACTGGACAAATTGTTGCGGATTAGTGTTCATTACTGTAAAATCAAGACATTAGGATGATACTGAAGCGCAGGACAGCAGTAGGCTAAAGTCCAAAACTTAATCATAAAAACACAATATTTATTTCTCTGTATTTTCAGTGAAGTAATTAATTCTATAAACGTAAAAACTTACAATTTTTTACTGAAAACTTCAAGTGTTATATAATGCCTGCCTCAAACATTCCAGAAATAGCACCATTCTCTGGAGCAGTAATTCTACCTCTGCTTATACAGTCATTAAATGTTTGTTCAAATAAAAACTAACTGCTTGCACTGGGCACCTAAATACAAATGGCAGAGCTCAGAAATAGTCCACACTTTCTTTTTTTCTTCCGATATCCATTTTGCCAGAATATAGCCAATTTGACCTTGCTGAGGCAAACATTTCTGCTGACACCTCTGTTAGTTACTGCAGAGGGGACCATATAAGGACCGAATATGTGATGGTGCTAAACCGGAGATGTGATTTTAGTGCTGGCGGTCAAGCGTTTTGGGATACCGCTGAGCAATTGTGTAAAACGATGCGAGATTACACTCCACTCAATCCCACCATTGCAGACATTTTTATGGAATTTAAGAAGGCCAGAATGAAGACTACATGTATTATAGTGACACTGTAAAAAAAGAAAATGGAAAAATTTGAGGTGGGTTTCTTCCTGCAGTCCAAAGACATGCAGTCAGGTCGATTGGACATGCTAAATTGCCCCTAGGTGTGAGTGTCTGTCTGTCTGCTCTGTGATGGGCTGGTGATCTGTCCAGGGTGTATCCTGCCTTCCGCCCGAAAACTGCTGGGATAGGCTTCAGCACCCCCCCGCGACCCTAATGGAGAAGCAGCTTAGAAAATGGATGGATGGATGGAAGAATTTGATTTGAACTGTGGATTGATAGAGAATGTTGCTTTTCATTGTATGAACTATTACGTTACTTCATTTTAATCAAAACAATTACTTGACAAACTTCTTAATCAGCTTGCTTCCACATGAAGTTATTATTTTAAGTTGAGCAACAAAATATGTTTTATAGTGAAGTCTCAGTCCTGATTAGCTCCCCTAGTGGTTAGCAAGTATTGCTGCAGCGAATCGCCATGTTTTCTTGTCACACGCCCAGTGCTGGAGGAAGCTGTGGGGCATTAGACAGAGTAAACACTCGCAGCGAGAGAGCGGCAGCCTTTGATTCGGGGTTTAAGGCTCCCTGCGGCTCTCTGCAGCTCGCCGTGGCTTCTCTGCGTGTCCTGAGCCGATTCCCCCATGCTCAGCACCTCAGCTGGGCACAGAAAGGGGGTCCAGCCCTACTGATAGGCTTTCTGCTTGGCATGCTCGAACTGCCTGCCTGTATCTTCACACTCCTTCAATGCTGCTCTCTCTCTCACACTCCCTCTCTCTCTCTCTCAGCCAGACAGAGCGAGGAACCCAACACTATGTGATCTGACTCTAAATGCATGATTTTCACCTCTCTCACAAAGATGAAAGCTTTAAGTGCTGTTTATCTGATGGTGACAGCTTTGGTGGTCTACCAGGACCTGCAGGATGTTAGGAGTCTCACATGTTCTGTATCCTTTAATAATTGTTTGAATGCTGGTTTTGGAAACTCTTGGGAAGCTTGTGTTGCAGCATCATTGGAGAGCTCAACACACTTGGAGGAGAACACTAACTGACATTTCTGTTCCAGCACCTAACACAAAACTGATACCAGTTTCCGCACATAAGTGTCACATAAGTGTGGTAAACATTCAGCGTAAGCATGAGCGATTGTATATCTGATTGTCTCAAGCTCATTTTATCAGTAGCATAAACACTTCAGCTCTTTTTTTTCTCCTTTACATCTTCTAATTAAAACTTGATTTTAATCTCTTCAGTTCCTTGAGCCCACCAGTGGTTCCAAAAGCCACTTCATCATATTCTTCATAACTTTCATATTTCATGAGTTGCATTCAAAAAAGTGGGTGTAGTATGGGGCTGTAACTTCTTTCCAATCAAATAGATGGGTGATGTAATTTTTAAACTTTATTATAAAAGAAGCTGAACTCACAATTTTTTTTTTCTGCTGAAAGTCGATCCATTTTACTACAAATCTGGGCTATAAACTATAAACAGATGGCGTCTCTTCAGTGATCTGCTCTGTAAAAATGATTTTTATAAGATAATACAAAGAACGTCTAAGATTTTTGGCTTTCAGCAGTAAATTGTAAGCACATAGCAATATGTGTAGATCAAAAAACACATGTTCTGTTAATTTGAAGGGAACCTAAAAAAACCAAAAAAATTAATTAAAGACTTACACTTATTTAATGCAGTTACTGAATAATTTGCCCTTCAATATGTTCATGTAAAGTCAGACGGACAAACCAAAATATACCCTGGTGAATAAGAGGTTAAATCTGACAGAGCTAACAGCAGATCTGTTCTTTTGCAATGACATTACAATCACCAGTTGAAATGCACTAATGTTCATGTCAGTTAAAAGCCTTATCATGTCTGTGGCCAACCTGCACTGTTAGTACATGAGCTTCTCAGCAACTTCTTGGACTGTCAGATCGTGCCATTTTAGTGAAGTATCTTAAATTTGTTTTAAATTGCTTTAGAAAGTGTGTTTGATTTTACCATATCTTTACGGTGTTAATGCTTCACTCATGCACAAATAAAAATAAGTAAATAAATAAATAATATCCTCTGTATGTAAAAAAAAAAAACACTGCAGGTTGCTCAGAGTCACATTTTGATCAACATAAGACACGTGTCTTGTGTCTAGTGCAGCCGGTATGGACTGAAACACTGATTATATTGGAAGCTTATCTGTTTCGACAGATGGATGATTAAAACACTACAGAAACATGTCCGGTGTGAACTGGCTGTAACACACATCCATGTTGGCTAGCATCACACTGAGTGATAGGGAAGAGGGAGAGCCATCTTACCCACCCTGCTAACCAAAGCAAGGCCAGTTATGCTCAATTGGACACCAGGCCATGCATGGCTGTGGTCTTTTTGGCACCTGGGAGCCTGAATGTATTGATAGTGTTTACCGATAATGAGTATTTTGTTGTTATTGTCGTTTTTTGTATCTAAAGCATATTGGATGCTGAAAAACTGGGAAAACAAAGTTTGTAGTAAACAGTTAAACTATCTTTCACTCTGCCCTCTCCCTGAAATCCTCATACACAATCATATTCAGTCAAACAGTCAGACAAAGTGGATGCTCTGCTGTAATGGCAGATCATTTGGAGTTATTTTATTCCTCTGAGTAGGCCTGTCTTTGGTGGTTTATTTTACATTAAAGCAAATTTGTCTGTAACTAGCTATGAGAACAATGAGGTCCAGACTTTTTTTTTTTTTTTTATCATGAGACTTAGTGTGGAAACACTAAGGTCCAATTCTCAAATGGCCTTAATAGCTGACTACTTATTCATCTACTATGGTCATCTTTGTACGAGACAATGCACTACACAGAATTACTTTGACTTCTTGAGATGTTCAGTTATGCATCACACATATTATAGGCTAATATGACATAGCTATGATATAAATGTTTGTGCAAGAACATAGCCTTGTAGTGACTGCTCAGTTTGAGTTACAAACTCCGTAGTTGTCTCCATCAGAAATCAAACAAGAACTTCAGGCTAGATCAGTTCTATTCTGTATTGTGTTGCCACTCATAACATACCATAACTTCCAAAACAGGGACTGGAGAAGGTAAACAGTCCTTTACTTTTAATGTTAATTAACAAAAATAGATTTTAGTTCAAGTAATTTTGGAGAATTGTTGAAAAACTTTTAAAAAATGGAGATTGTTAGTACAGCAATTATACACTTTTCCAGTAAGTAAGGACTAAGATAGAAAAAGAGAGGTCAAGCATGAGAGAGAGAGAGAGAGAGAGAGAGAGAGAGAGAAGGAACTGTGTTAAATTAGTAAAAATTCAAATAAGGTTGAAAATAAGGTCATTATTATTAAAAGCAATGTGAAACTGGTCAATAGGGTTAGTGTATAGGCTTCATTGTGTATTTTCAACCGAATATAAACTGGAGAAATAATAAGACCTAAATAAATCTAAACAGTGCAGTCAAATCAATTCATGGAACAGTGAGCAGTTTGTGGATGATGGGAAATGAACAAATGAAAGGAAAAAGTACACAAACATGGAAGGGTAAAAAAGAAAAAAAATGGAGCAATTAAGGTGGAAAAAAGCAGATTAGAAACAGGCCAGTAGTGAAGTAATTATGTTCAGCAGTTGATTTATTCACTGTGTGAAACAGGTCACATTTCTGCAAAATGAACTACAATTCTGATCCTTTTATGGTCCTGAATGCAGCAGCTTTCAAAGGTCCATGCAGATGTTTCAATGGCAACAAAACATTTGGTTTACAGTTCTTCTTTTAGAGATGCTCTTTTCTATTTCCACATTCATTAAGAACTTCTCTTTTATGTTTAGTTTGAGAAATGAGTTGCTAGGCTATGAAGGACCAACTGGGTGAGCCAATCTGCCATAGTGCCACCCTGGGCAGACCAGCGCTGCAGCTTTAGTTAGTCGAGAATACCAAAGAATGAAGCTGCTGATTGCAGGCGAAGCAGCTAAACAATGACTTTACCCTGAATTTGTATTTAAGCATCTATTTTTCTTTGATGGACAGGATAGTGTCATAAGTTTATTTTCAAGGGCTCCTCAGATTTTTGAATTTGAGACATTCAGGGGGTCCAAGAGGTTAATTAGTTAGACCCCTTGGATTTTGCACCTTGGCTTTACTGTAGATCATTGCAACTTCCAAATTCAATTGTCCCCATTAAATACTCTAATATTGTGTCATTGTCTCTCACACCTCCTCTGTGTCTCTCTCTGTCTCTCTCTCTCCTTCTTTTTCTCATTTCTCTTTTGTCCCTTTTTCTCCTCACTCCATCTCTTGCTTTGTCTCTGTTTACTCTCCCCTCTTTTCTTTTCTCCTCTCTCTTTTTCTTCCATCGCCCTCTGTCTCTCTATCTCCACCTCTCATTTTTCTACTCTCTCTGTCTCTGTTCTCCTTCTTCTCTTTCCCCTCACTCTTTTTAGCCTTTTTGTCATCTTCCGTCTTTTTCTTCCTTCTCTCTGTCTCTCCCTTTGTCTCTCTTTATTCTCTTCTCTCTCCTTTTCTCTACTCCCTCTTTTTCATCCCTCTCACTGTGTCTCTGTCTCCCCATTTCTTTATCTCTTTTGTTTTATTCCCTTTCTCTTCTCCTTTCTCCTCAATCTCTCACCCCATTTCCTCTCTCTCTCTTTCTGTCTTTTCACCCTCATTCTTTTAGCCTCTCTCTTTCTTTCCTCTGTCTGTGTCTGACATTTGTACATAAGTATGGTTGCTACTGGTCAAATTACATGTTTGCTTAATCATCTTTGTCAATATTGAAGGTTAACGGAAAGAATAAACTGTTATTTATGTTATTTGTGATATTCTCTTAAAATAAACAGAAATCATGATGATGATGAGGTGTTAACATTACATTTTCATAAAGGTGATCAACAAAGCATGTAGGTTGGCCAGTCTGTTTTTACTGTATAAATCTCAAGGCTTTCTTCTATTAACTTGTACAATTATATTGAAAATGAGGTATTAGCTTTAGGATAAAAAAAAAAAAAAAAAACACCTTCTTTCCATCTGCTACCAGTCACGCTTTCTCTGGCTGCCCGCTCCAATGGACGCTGTGTTTTGACTAACGTGCGTATGTCATGCAGGGTGGCCATCGTGTGTGTTTCCGCCAGAGTGTTCCACCGGATTAAGATCCGCAGTGTGTCACTGCGCATGGAGCGTTTATCGAACCAGAAGGCGCTCAGTGTGAACTGTAACTCAATGATGCTGCTGATGCACTTCTGCCTGTCTGCTGTGTTACAGAGCTGTAGAAAAGCCTGTCTGGCCAGGCTGTTGGGAATTCAGTCTATGATCTGTGTCTATGTACATGAAGCATTACATTTCAAAAACCTGACTTAGAATGTTTATATTAACGATGATACTTTAAATTAAAAACTTTGCCGTAACTGTTGATTCATAAGTGATTCATACACTGCAAAAAACAGTACCTTGTGAAGTGAATTAATTCTAGTAAATATATCTAATATTTCTTATTTTGAAATGGCTTGCATTTATTATAAGATTATATTGCTAATTCGTATTTGTATTATATTGACATTTTGTAGATGATGTAATTTGTACTTAATTTCATTAAGTACAATTATCTCACTGTACTGGCAGATAATTTGCTGGTTTCAAGCACATTTCTTAAAACAAGCAAAATTATCTGAAAATATAGTGAGATCATTTTACTTAATAAAATCACTTAAAACTAGTAAAAAGTGTTTGGAAATAAGGCAAATATTCTTAAAATTAAGCTTTAACAATCTAAACAGGATAAATATTGGATATATTCACTATATTTAAAATCATTTTACTTGACAAGATACTATTTTTGCAGTGTAAGGTCTTTAATCACAACAGACATAAACATACATCAAGATTCATAAAGGCTTATTCATTTTTACTTCCTTTTCCTTATTACATCATATGGTTGAAATGGTTGTCTATGAAGCATTTTTCTCCTGCAACCACTGAAGATGCACTGATGACAAACACCTAAGAATGTCACAATAAGTAAAGATAGACCACAAGTTGAGCTAAACTACAACCCCAATTCCAATGGGGAATGTTGGGACGTGGTCTAAAACATAAATAAAAACAGAATGCAATGATATGCAAATCCTTTTCAACCTATATTCAATTGAATACACTACAAAGACAAGATATTTAATGTTCAAACAGATAAACTTTATTGTTTTTTGCAAATATTCACTCATTTTGAATTTGATGCCTGCAACACGTTCCAAAGAAGTTGGGACAGGGGCAACAAAAGACTGGGAAAGTTGAGGAATACTCAAAAAACACCTGTTTGGAACATTCCACAGGTGAACAGGTTAATTGGAAACAGGTGAGTGTCATGATTGGGTATAAAGTGAACATCCCTGAAAGGCTCAGTCATTCACAAGCAAGGACGGGGCGAGGTTCACCACTTTGTGAACAACTGTGTGAGCAAATAGTCCAACAGTTTAAGAGCAACATTTCTCAACGTGCAACTGTGAGGAATTTAGGGGTTTCATCATCTACAGTCCATAATATCATCAAAAGATTCAGAGAATTTGGAGAAATCTCTGTAAGTAAGCAGCAAGGCAGAAAACCAACATTGAATGCCTGTGACCTTCAATCCCTCAGGCGGCACTGCATTAAAAACCGACATCATTCTGTAACGGATATTACCACATGAGCTCAGGAACACTTCAGAAAACCACTGTCAGTGAACACAGTTCGTCGCTCCATCTACAAGTGCAAGTTAAAACTCTGCCATGCAAAGCGAAAGCCATATATCAACAACACCCAGAAATGCCGCCGGCTTCTCTGGGCCCGAGCTCATCTGACATGGACTGACACAAAGTGGAAAAGTGTCCTGTGGTCTGACGAGTCCACAATTTAAATTGTTTTTGGAAATCATGGACGTCGTGTCCTCTGGGCCAAAGAGGAAGAGCACTGTCCGGATTGTTATCAGCACAAAGTTCAAAATCTAGCATCTCTGACGGTGTGGGGGTGTGTTAGTGCCCATGACATGGGTAACTTGCACATCTGTGAAGGCACCATTAATGCTGAAATGTACATACAGGTGTTGGAGCAACATATGCTGCCATCCCAGCAACGTCTTTTTCAGGGACGTCCTGCTTATTTCAGCAAGACAATGCCAAGCCACATTCTGCACGTGTTACAACAGCGTGGCTTCGTAGTAAAAGAGTGCGGGTACTAGACTGGCCTGCCTGCAGTCCAGACCTGTCTCCCATTGAAAATATGTGGCGCATTATGAAGCGCAAAATACAACAACGGAGACCCCGGACTATTGAACAACTGAAGTTGTACATCAAGCAAAAATGGGAAAGAATTCCAGATACAAAGCTTCAACAATTAGTGTCCAAAGTTCCCAAACGCTTATTGAGTGTTATTAAAAGGAAAGGTGATGTAACACAGTGGTAAACATGCCCCTGTCCCAACTTCTTTGGAACATGTTGCAGGCATCAAATTCAAAATGAGTGAATATTTGCAAAAAACTTTAAAGTTTATCCATTTGAACATTAAATATCTTGTCTTTGTAGTGTATTCAATTAAATATAGGTTCAAAAGGATTTGCAAATAATCGTATTCTGTTTTCACTTATGTTTTACACAACGTCCCAACTTCATTGGAATTGGGATTGTATATCCATAGTGTGCTTTACTCAGTGTGAGAAATGCTCCATGGAATTCAGGGGATCCCATGTAGACTGGCCAGTGTTGGTTGGCTGCTAGTGGTGGCAGTGCTGATGTTTCAATGGCAACAAAATATTTGGTTTACAGTTCTTCTTTTAGAGATGCTCTTCTAGTTCCACATTCATTAAGATCTTCTCTTTTGTATTTAGTTTGAGAAATTAAGATTAAGATTAAGTGACCCTTATTAGTCCCACAACGGGGAAATTTCACCTCCGCATTTAACCCATCCATGAAGTGAAACACCACATACACTCTAGTGAGCACACACACACTAGGGGGCAGTCAACACACTTGCCTGGAGCAGTGGGCAGCCCAATCCGCAGCACCCGGGGAACAGTTGGGGGTTAGGTGTCTTGCACCTCAGTCATGTGCTGTTGGCTGTGGGGATGGAATTGGTGACATTCTGGTCACGAGGCTGGTTCCCTAACCTCCACCCCATGACTACACCCAAATGAGTTAGCAATTAACAATTCACTCTTTCCACTAATCTTTGGCAAGTTTTCAGATTTACAACTATGTGAGTGTTTCAGAGGCATCTTGGAGAGTGATATAGTTGGTAGGTTATGAAGGACCAACTGGGTGAGCCAATCTGCTATAGTGCCACCCTGAGGCAGACCAGCGCTGCAGCTCTAGTTAGTTGAGAATACCAAAGAATGAAGCTGCTGATTGCAGGTGAAGCAGCTAAACAATGACTTTTCCGTGAATTTGTATTTAAGCATCTATTTTTCTTTGATGGACAGGATAGTGTCATAAGTTTATTTTCAAGGGCTCCTCAGATTTTTGAATTTGAGACATTCAGGGGATCCAAGAGGTTAATTAGTTAGACCCCTTGGATTTTGCACCTTCCCTTTACTGTAGATCATTGCAACTTCCAAATTCAGTTGTTCCCATTAAATAATCTAATATTGCACCTCCTCTCTCTCTCTCTCTCTCTCTCTCTCTCTCTCTCTCTCTCTCTCTCTCTCTCTCTCTCTATCCTCCTTCTTTTTCTCATTTCTCTCTTTTGTGCCTTTTTCCTCTCTTTTTCTTCCCTCCACCTCTCATTTTTCTACTCTCTCTGTCTCTGTTCTCCTTCTTCTCTTTCCCCTCACTCTTTTTTAGTCTTTATTTTCATCTCTCATCTTTTTCTTCCTTCTCTCTGTCTGTCCCTTTGTCTCTCTTTATTTCTATATTTCTATATTTATTTATTTATACTTCTCTCTCCTTTTCTCTACTCCCTCTTTTTCATCCCTCTCACTGTGTCTCTGTCTCCCCATTTCTTTATCTCTTTTGTTTTATTCTTTCTCTTCTCCTTTCTCCTCAATCTCTCACCCTCTCCCTCTCTCTCTCTCTTTTCACCCTCACTCTTTTAGCCTCTCTCTTTCTTTCTTCTATCTGTGTCTCTGTCTCTCTGTCTCCCCCACTTTCTATCTCCTTCTCACTTTCATTTCATTCTCTCTTTCTTGTGTCTATATCTGTTTTCTACTCTCCATCTCACTCTTCCCCCATCTCTCTCTCTCTCTCTCCCTCTCTCTCTCACACTCTTGTCCAGTCTCTTGCTCTCTCTCACTCTTCTCACATCTCTCTTCTCTTTCTCTATCACTCTCGCTCTCTCCCCCCCAGTCACTCAAATCTCTGTCTGAGAGGCTCTTCTTTCCTCCCCCCTCTACATAAATATTGCCTAATTTATATCTTTGCCTTCATCTCCAAAGACATCCCCACTTAGCACCTCTGAACCACTCATCTTCTTTCACTTCTACCATCCTGGTGCATTCATTTCTTCGTTTGATACTCAAATTACCAGACTTGCATCTTCATAATAGCCTGAGGGAATACGGTTACTGCTGATTGAAGTCCATTGGTAGAGTCTTACATGTTGTGTTCTGATTGCCTATAATGGTTGATCCATGGGAGTGTTGGGTATGACTGTAGGAGCACCAGTGTTTACCTGTTAATGGAATATATTGATTATTCAATTTCACTGAAACTATTAGCCACCTTCAGGGAACCCATTTGCTGTACCAATCACAACAGTTATTTATGTCATGCAGAAATACTCTGACCACCATAGCTGAGAGAGGTCTTTTCTGTAAGGCTGTACTCTCAGAGAAAAATGTATCAAACTGTCACTGGGGCAGTTCCCCTCTTGTCACTGAGGTGGTACCCTCAAGGGTACATTTCAGTACCTTTAGTCAGGGAACATAATTGTACTATAATCCACTGAAATTATATTTTCTTAGTTGTATTGACTCCACAAACCCTGTCTTGTCTCCAGGCTTTTTATTAAATTGTTCTGTTTTACAACATTAGGTTATAAAAAGGTACAAATATGTGCTTTTCACCTGTGAAAAACTTATTTAAGGTGCAAAATTGGACCTTAAAACCTTTGAGGGAACATTTGCACTGTTTGTACCTTGATGAATGAAAATGTACCTTATTGCGTACCTTATATGCAGTATCGCATGGACCTTGGGAACAGTACCCTTGGACTGACAGACCAGGGTGGTGGTCCCTATTTTTAAGAAAGAGGATTGGAGGGTGTGTACCAACTACCAGGGTATCTCACTGCTCAGCCTCCCTGGGAAAGTCTATGCCAAGGTGCTGGAAAGGAGACTTTGACCGATAGTTAAACCTCAGGTTGAAGAGGAACCATGCGGATTTCGTCCCGGCCATGGAACAATGGACCAGTTTTTCACCCTAACACAGATTGTTGAGGGGGCATGGGAGTTTGCCAACCCAGTCTACATGTGTTTTGTGGATTTGGACAAGGCTTACGACCGTGTTCCCCGAGATATCTTGTGGGATCTTTTGGGTCCTCTGGAAGTATGGGGTGCTGGAGCAACTGGAGCTGAGCCATAAGGCACAGCTCTCTGTTTACTGGTTGGTCTACATCCCAACCCTTACCTATGGTCATGAGATGTGGGTAATGACAGAAAGAATGAGATTGCGAATAAATGCAGTGGAAATGAGCTTTCTTTGCAGGGTGGCGAGCTACACTTTACTTGATAGGGTGAGGAGCTCAGTCATCTGGTAGGAGCTTGGAGTAGAGCCGCTACTCTGCCGCATTGAGAGGAGCCAGTTGAGGTGGTTCAGGCATCTGATCCGGATGCCCCCTGGACACCTCCCAGTGGGGGTGTACCGGGCATGGCCTACTGGGACTAGACTCCAGGGTCATCCTAGGACTCACTGGAGGGATTATATCTCAAAGTTGGCCTGAGAGCAGCTTGGGGTCCCTGGGAATTAGCGGGAGGAAGTTGCCTGGGACAGGGTTGCCTGGGATCTGCGACCCTATACAGATTAAGTGGTTAATGATAGTGATGATGATGATGATGATGATGATTTGTGGTCTATGAATTTTGTACAGTAGAGCATATCTAACTTCATAATATCAGCCTTAAAACTAATTTAGCCCAAAACTGGTGTAGAGTTGTCACAAAAAGACAATAGTAGACTTTTTCTTTTTTTTATTTAAACAAGAAAAAGACTGGGTGACCCAATGCCGACCTTGATATTTGTCTCTAGGAATTGGCTCTGTACAAATGGCATTAGCTAAATTCAGCTCTGCAAGTGTGAATCTCAGTGGAAAGTGTAGAGTTGGGAGAGATTTCTACCATGTCTGAGTTTGCACAGCCTTCCAGAATGACAAGGCTGATGACTAATTCACAACTGTTTGTGTTATTTTATGTAAGTTACTGGCAGAGTTGCATAAGGCTTCTCGCTCACTTTCCCTGATACACACATACACACATACTAAAGGGATTATTTTTACCTATTTCATGTCGGAGGGGAGATCTAGGTCAATAAACACCCAGCCTTGCTGCTCTGGCAGTCATTTTGCTCCACACACCATAACTGATTTTAGAGATTGGCTACTGCAGCCCAAAATTGACCACACCCCATAAAGGTCAGGGCTGCCTGAGGCCAAAACAAGTCTTCCACATCTGAAAATATAGAGACTTAGAATCCCAAGTGAGGTTCAGTGAGCAGTATGTTGGACTCACCTGCCTCCACAAACATGCAAGCATGTGCAAACACGCGCAAAAAACAATCTACAGGCCGGGTACACGAGTAATACCAGCTCCGCTGAGACGTGCTGCTTATATATGTGCGCAATCATTCATCATTGATTAATCTGACATGTACGATACATCATTCTCCTCATCTTATATGGAAACAGATTAAAGATTTTATGGAACATTAGCAATCTGAACTTGCGATCGCACTTTCAACAAGCAGCCCATGGCCAGAAAAATGCAGCATGGATGATACCGCGCTGTCATTACCGCTACAGTAGTCAGCATTTGTCAAACATTGCTCGGAAAGTTGCGTTTTTTTTGTCTTAGCACGATTGAACATATTCCTGTACAGCTCAGAGTCTATTTATAGTGCATGCATATGCGGTGTGGGCGAAAGCAGAGTTTGCAGGGGTACGGCTAGTGCTGGTATTTATAAATAGCTGGAGCTAGCATTATTTTCACCACTAGCCTCCCATGATCATCAATCACATTAGCGCCCAGAGAGCATACAAGTGCTGTAGCATGGCCTCTTCTCTCCTACTGAAATACCTTCAGGTGAGAATAGTGATGGGACTAAAGATGGAACTTTTGGAGGGTTCAAGGTGATAAAGTGTGGGATAGGTTTTGCTGTCCCAGGGGGTCAGTCCCCCAACCCTAGGCTCTTCCAACAAATGCTACTGTCGTGAGGCTGGACAAGCTTTAGAGCTTTATAACATGTGCAAATTCATTGTCATTTTCAACCACAGATATTCACAAGTGCCTTTGTGCTGAGCTGAGTCTTGAGTCTCTGGGGTGGGGGTGTGAGTCGAGTCCTGAGTCTTTAATAGAGAATTTTGGTCTAATATCATTATCAGCTGGAGGCAGTTTTAATGAAGCTTCAAAAAGGGGACTTTTATTATAGAAAAATCTTCAGTCTGAAGGACACAGTTGAAATGCTACATGCTGTAAATGAAGTGTTTAAAGGAAAGAGGTGAACTTAAAATGGCTGTTTAGTCTGTAGTTTGTGTAGTAAGTATAATAACTAGTTAGAATAACAGCTATTCCAGCTGAGGTACAGGGATCTGTAATTTAAATGAGCTGTTCTGTTAGCTAGCCTAAATGCTAGCCAACTGTTTCAAGCTGTTTTGCCTCTTTACCTTAAACAGCACATTTACTGCTTCACTCTACGTCCAAATAAAAGTTTTTCTAAGATGAAAGGTTCAATAGTTGCAGCCATATCAAACATGGTCTCACTGCAAGCTGCAGGTGAAATGACATCGCAGTGATGACCATACACAGCTGTAGCACATTTGGCACTTTAAGTCACGTAAGGTTGGAAAAGGTTTGGGAGTCTTAAAGAGGAATTCCACTCATTTTAATAATTCGACATTATTCAGTCAAAGTCATTCAAAGCGTTTCATTGTGAAATCGTTGCAGAAATGCAACTGAATCTCATTTCCTTTACAATGAAGCTGATAGGTACCAGGCTTCATGAGATCTACAACTCAGATCTAGGCATTTTATTTACTGTCCAAAACAACCAGGTTACACACTTTCCCAGATTACACATTTTACGCTGAACCTACACATTTGCTGTATGTTAATAAAGGTAAAATAGTGCTAAATGTGAAAAAAATAAGTTTTCCTCTGGGATTATTTTTAATTACAACGTGCTGCATGCACCTCTCCGTCATGCATGGGTATTATAAATATGTTTTAGGCTGGTTCCAGCATTGTAACAATGCCTCAATACATATCACTAGAAATGTCTCTAGATATTTCATATCAAATTCCTCTGAATGACTTTGTTTACATATTGATAATTTAATTATTCTAAGAAATTTGGAAAAAAAATTATGGAATTAATGGAATGATGGAATCGTGAGTCAGTCAACTGGTTCAAGTGACCATTTCTGTTTCCAACTGCCCAGTTTCAGTGAGCTGCAGCAATGCAGTCCAGCTCACAGGCAGTTGAAACTGGAAATTTGGTGTAACGTACCAAATATATACAGTACACAATTTTGTCTTATTGGGTTGAATAGGATATGTGCCAGCATTCTGTAAACACTGTCTAGCCTGGCAACAGTTGCTAGGCATTTGTGGGTGGAGCACACAAAAACTGACTTGAATCATTGCTGAATGGAAAGAAGTGTAGAACAGGAAGCTACACGCACACACACACACACACACACACACACATATATATATATATATATATATATATATATATATATATATATATATGCATGAGAGAGAGATAGAGAGAGAGAGAGAGAGAGAGAGAGAGAGTGAGAGAGTTGCTCTAATGAAGCTTTTCTCTCCACAGAATGTCCTCTTCCCCAACACCCCACCCCTCCTCTGTAATGCTCTCTCTCACTCACTCACCTTAGTTTCTTTTTATTAAGCTTTACAGCACCTCTCCGCGAAGGACAGGACAGAGTCGGGGACGAGCAGATTTTACTCTGACACTCAGGGTCATGTTTTGTTATTCCATACAGACACACACACACACACACACTTACACACACACACACACACACACACACACAAACACACACACACACACACACCCTTTTCCTCTTTACATCCTGTATACATTCAGGAGCTTCTGGACACACATCTCTTTTTTTTTCATACAACAGTATGCATAAGTCAGAGACCAGTCTAGCTATAAGATCTGGATCTAAGCTCTAGATATAAGCCCCAAACTCTGGAATTCTCTACCTTCCACTCTTTGTAATTGCTCTTCTCTGTCTTCCTTCAAATCCCTGCTTAAAACCTTCCTTTTTCCCTCTCTGTTATCTTATTTATTTATTTTATTTTATTTTTTACGATGTAAAGCATCCTTGGGTTTGTGAAAGGCGCTATATGAATTGAACTTAATAATAATAATAATAATAATAATAATATTATTATTATTATTATTATTATTATTATTATTATAAGAGACCAGGGTAAATATAAGAGACCCGTCTAGATATAAGATATTCTTCTTAAATAAAAAAGTGAAAAGTAAAAAAATGTGACAGTGAAAAACCGGAGCTTCCAAAACTGGAGTTCATGTGTTCAAAATGAGACTCGTAATAACCATGCAAGACCTGGTAGACCAAAACAGCCCCTGTCAGATATACATTCAAGCTTTCCATGAGAGAAAAGTGAAAATCAAGCTGCTTCAGTTCTGAAAACATCCACAGGTGTTTCTGTCCATCCTTCCACTGTGAGAGCACAACTCGACACTATGGGTCTGAAAGGATGTGTCGCTGTCAAGAAGCTCTTACTGATAAAAACAGAGTAGAAAATTAGCTTTAAAACAGAAAACTGTCATTTTCTGTTAAACATATATTTTCTGTCTAAAAAATTAACTTGTATTTAATGGCAATTTTGACTGGAAAGTATATGTGAATGAAGGGTCTCTAACTTTTGCACCTCCCTGTATCTCATGTACAGTCATTGAGTGACATACTTGCTCTCACACACGCATAATATATATATTTCTTTTCATTTTACAACAAATGTACCTCCTGAGACTTCCAGGTCTTATCATTGACATAAAAAAATTCCTTTTTATAAATATTATTCTAAACACTTCCATCACAGCTCTGAACAAACACACTCACATCTATTTCTCGCTTTCTGCCACGCGTGAATACATACAGACACGCTTGCGCGCGGGTACGCACGCACACTCATCTTTTCAGCTCAAAGATGACATTGACACAGACACACGATGCATTTGTCTTTTTTTCCTTCTGTCAGCTCACTCCTATGCACACGCACACACAATAGAATCTTTTGATCTTGTTACCATGGCAGTTGGTAGAATACAGTAGAAATCCAGCTGATAACAAAGCGCTTACATAACTATTGCAGTGCCAAATCCTGACTCTTACCTAGCACACCTCAGTGCTCTCTCTCTCTCTCTCTCTCTCTCTCTCTCTCCACTCCTTCTGCCGCCTGTCATGTGTGCATTTCAGTGAATTCCCATACACAAATCATGACATGTAGTCAATAGCAAATTTATCTCACCATTACATTAAGTGCTTGCTTTCTCCCACCCCATAAGCCTACACCTCCCCTGACACCCCACCAGCCTTACCACCACTGATGATCAGTATTAAAGAGTATTATGCTGTAAAAGGGACCAGGCATTAGCCAGCCTGTTTTAACAGTGGCATTCAGTCTCCCAAGCTCCACTAGGCCTATCATGTTCATGAAAACGTCCCTTGTTAATTGTCTTTTTAGTTCATAGTATGCAGCTATTAAAATACGGCCAAATTGGCTGATTAACTATCTTGATACCTAGCTGTTGATACTTAATAGCTTATAACTGACAACTGACACCGCTCAAGATAGATGTTTCTGAGATTTCATAAGACGTAATTTAAAGAAGTGTTTTCTGCTTTCTTTTATTTACATGTATTTTTCTTGAGGCTGTCAGATCTGGTGATTTGGATCTCTGGTGGAAGTGTGTAATTGCATGCATCGCTCAGACCCCTTCCCCCCCGAGTGGATGAATCTGAAGATTGTGAGTGCGTTGAAAGATAAGAGAACTGCTGTGTCTCCTGAGGATGTAAGTAAATTATCTACTGTTATCATAAAATCTTGTTGGGTATAATGTTGATCTAAACGTCGAGCTGGACCTTCTTTTTGAGATTGTGCATATGACAGTATCATGTAAAGATGAAAGACATTGTTCAACCCCTGTGAAATCTGACACAACTTTTTAATTATTACTTCAGGCATTAGAGGTCAGCATATTCATACCATCATTCCAAGTATTTTCTTTTTTTTTCTTTTCTTTCAATTTAAGAAAAAAAAAAATAATGAAAAGGTACCAAATTTATATTCTGTTTGTTGCTATGTAAATTTATGGTTGTGAATGCTGATATCTGTGGAAAAGAATTGTGATCAGTCCAAAAAAATAAAAATAAAAAATGCAATTATGTAATTGTGACAGGCCTAAGCACCACAGCAAGCCAAATCCAGCATGCTTCAGACTAAAATTCCAGCTTTTCTGTGATACTGAGTGTTAGCTCTTGAAATCATTTAGGCCAAACATGTCATAGTCTCTATTCTATCCATCTAAAAGCCTCTAACTGCGTTACAGTTTCACCTTTAACTAACTTTAAATAGCTCTGGCTTACAGCACCATAACTTCTTTCTGTTTAGCATAGCCATCAGACATCTCACTGTCTCTAACACCAAAGACAATCTCTGACATGAACTCTCAAGCTAGCTAAGTCATGTCTGAAAGGGTCTTTCATTGGGCCTCTCTGACCCAAGCAATCAGTATGATTGATTTTCCAAAAGGCACGTATACACAATTTTCCCTTTACCTCAGTGTAGTCAATCAACTGATATGTGCTTGGTTTGATTTTAAGCCTTGAAATACTTGAAAAAATCAAGGGATGATGTACCAGTACCTGTGGTACATGTTTTGTCTGGAATTTCTTTCTTTAGTTGTGCACCAGAGCTATGAGGCTAATGTAGCTAACAAGAAACTAAGCCCCAACAATTAGCATTGCTTCAAACCCATGTTAAGTAACCTCAAATAAACTTGCTTATATATGATGTACTGTTAAAGGTAAAAATAGAGTACATTGCCTAGCTAAAACAATCATAGCAGCCATGTTGAAGCCCTACTGTTGCTTTGACATGCTTAACTTCAGCCAGCTTGGCTGAATATGTAGATCAAAATTCTGCAGTCACTCTCAAGCCCCCTTACTTTTGTATTTTTACTTTGTGAAGTGTATGTTCATAGAGGAGAGTTATCTGTAATAGTCTCAGTTGTGCATTGCATAGACTAAGGCTTCAGCTCAACAATACTGTCGAGCAAGTCCGCTCTTTCTACTACCAACAACCGCCATCTGAAACCAACTTATCCAGAAAATCCAGAAAATCCCAGTGAAAACTCTGCTGCCCCCAAACAAGCAGCCTGTGTCTTACCTCCCGCAGCTCTTTGGCCACATCTTTTAGCTCTTTGAGAATGCCTTCCAGCTGCTCGATCACCATCTTCATGTGGCTGCGGATACGCTCTCTCTGGCTGGGGGTCTCAGAGGGTTCCCGGGCAGGAGCTCCGCTCTTGGACATCCTTCACAGGCTGAGCAGGGGCCAGCGAGCGGAGGGCTGAGGGCGGGGACAGGCCGAGCCGCGGTCCATGTCTGGGGCCACCGGGGGGAGCCGCAGTGCTACTGATCCGATCTCGGGCTCGGGCCGCTCGGGCAGGCTTCAACATCTTAAAAACACCCGGGCAGCCAGGAGAGCTGGTGGGGCCTGGGAGCAAGCCTCCTCCCGCAGGTCACTGTGGGACGTCTGGAATAAGAAGTGAGCGCAAGGGAAGGTGTGGGAATCATCGAAGAGCTTAAATCCAAGAAAACCAAAAAAGGTGGTGGATCCAGGAACGGAGAAACTAAGAATAATCAAGGGTAATGGACCGGTACATGTCTCGAGGGTCATTACATGATGTCTTTGTGACTTTGTGCCTTTAGGGGTACATCTGAGCTAAAATTACTTGCTGTGGACTGTGTAATACTTTTCGCCTATTGCATGTGTAGGTGCACCAGAAGATCATATTCAGCTGTAGGAGACTACTGAAAAGGAAGAGGCACTACGATTGTCATCGCATGTGGTGGTACGCTTTGAACACCCACACAAAATCCAGACCAAAGAAGGACAGGCTCTATTCTCCTGAAAAGATTTTGCTTTGAAATGGACAGAATGGACAAAATCCAGCTTTGTTAATCTATCTTTTGGGACAATTGGTGGAAAAAGGCAACTGATTCCAAGAAGACGAGATATTCCAAGTGCCCTGCACACATCTCCAGTTCTCCAGTTCTTTGAATGTGTGTTAACCTGCAGGAAAATAGAAAAAACTGTTAGTGAGGTGTTTCTGCATGCACTCTTTGAGATTGGAATGTGTCCTTCAGTTTTCTTCCTCACAAAAAAAAAAAAAGATTTTGTAGTCAATTCAAGCAAAATCAGAGCAAAAGATTATAATCATACTCACGATATAAGTTCTCTGAGGAAGAGCGTGATGAAGACTTTTTTGCACAAGCGTAAAGTGTAGTCCCACTCTGCTCTTCAGGGTGACTGGCACGTCCTTGATCCAAAACCTCCCGTTGTGCCTCTCCTCATGGCAATGGAACCGCGGCTCTCCAGATTCTTTGGAAAAAATACAGTAAACGGTTGCCCAGAGACCGACTTCAAATTCAATTTCCTTTGAAAGCGTACAAAATCCGGTCTGCTAGGATATCATTCCCCAGCCAGAAATGCTAGGGAGGTGCGACTTTCCTTTTCAGAAGTGGCCAGAGGAGGTAAATTCCATGCCCGTTCCTGCGGGGAGAATGACAGGAGAGCCCACACTTTCTACTGCTGCTGTTGCTGTTGCTGCCGGCTGCCACAGGCTACACCGGGGCTTCTCACATGGCACCTAGGGAGACAGGAAGGAGAGCAGTTCATCTTCTCTCATTCTTTCACCATCTCCATCTTTCATTTCTCAACCTATACTTCACAAACTCTTTATGTTTCTGGTCAGCGCCAAGATGGACACAAAGCAGTGAAAAACAGGGTTAAGGATGAGATGGATGTATGGAAGCCAGTGCACATGCCAAATTCCTCCTTTGGAAGCACTTCCTGACCCAGTCCCAACCCAGCAGGCTTGGGGGGATGCAGCGGGTCACCTGTGCCCTGGGCCAGCAGGGTAACAGGACATCTTTTCCCTCTCCCACTAGGTGAAAATGGAACGCTTTTTAAGCTTGTCCTTTCACTGCTCGTTTCCATCCAAACACACACTGGCACTTATTTGCTGTCTCACACACACATACACTGACACATACACTCACACTCGATCTTCCTCTCACGCTTCCAATCTGTTCCTTTCCTACACCCACCTACCCCTCAGCCTTTTGGCTACTCACTGTCCACTCCACCCCAGACCAGTCCCTGCTGGGTTCATCAAGTGCCGTCCCTCAGTGGACAGGAGGATGAAGCTGCCAGGAAATGAGAAAGAGGAGAAAGAGGAAAAAAAGAGGAAGAGTGGAAAGCAAGGGAGCGAACCTCTTGGATCTCTCTCTCTCTCTCTCTCTCTCTCTCTCTCTCTCTCTCTCTCTCTCTCTCTCTCCCTCTTCAGCCTTTCGAGGAAGCTCTGCGTTGCTGCAGCGACAGCACGGCTGGCTGTTTCTGCTGGTGCTGATGCTGCCGCCTCCTGTCGCTACGGCGACGCCGTGCAAGAGACACCTCCCGTCGCCCGTGACGACAGCCTGTGTCTGAGAAAGAGATGCAGCCTCTGCCTCTGCCTCCGCGAGAGAACCCTGTGGATGCTCATACACACACACATACACACACACGCTCACGCACACACACTCGTCCTCTCGCTCACTCTCTCTCTCTCTCTCTCTCTCTCTCTCTCACTGTCTCTCTCTCTCTCTCTGCATACTCTCTATCTCCCCTTCCCTTCCTCGCTCTCCCTCGGACGCAGGCTGCCAGAAGCAGGAGTTTTATCGAGTGGCTCAGGATTCTACTGCCAGAAACGACTCTCTCTCTCTCTCTCTCTTTCTCTCTCTCTCTCTCTCTCTCTCTCTCTCTCTCACCAGCCGTGTGGAGGAGGAGGAGCCAGGCAGCTTAAAGAGACAGCAGTAGCTAACACCCTACCCACTGAGACAGTCTGTCTCTATCTCTCTCTCTCGTCTCTCTCTCTCTATCTGCCAGTCTCCCACACTTCTTTTCTCTAAAGCCCCCTCTCTCTTTCTGAACTGACATTTGCACCCCCTCTTGCTTTCCTCACAAATCAGCTCCTTTATCCTTGCCACGTTGTTCTGCATCTCTCTCTCTCTGTTTCTTGACCGACTCACTTCATCAGCATCACAATTTGCTTACCAGCTATAAAAGTAATGTTGTATGTTCTCTCATCTGATCATTCATGATAAGATGCCATTATGGCCTGAACTTGAGGCTATTTTGGGACTATAATCTAAATTGAGACTATAGTTTTTTTTTTGTTTTTTTTATGACAGACAGTCAGTATCTTCACTGTTTATACTTTAAAGAGTGCTATCTAGGATGTTCTTTAATGGTCCCAATTTCTTTGTCACTAACATCAGGACGAAGGAGGAGTATGAGCTTTTGTCTATTTGTCATTCATTGGTTCATGGACATAATTGGGAAAAGTGTGATGTAAAATGTTCTCTTTTGTATGACTTTGTGTCTCTTTGATCAATAGATCATGTTTTTTCCCCAAGCACAAACAAAAGCAGTTATTCTAATATGTGTTTTTTTTTCCTGGACATACACTTAATCTGTATATCATGATTTGTTATGTATGCTGTTTGTGTGTATATTAATTAAAGGCTTTATTGATCGGGCTGCTGCAAAGCGTCTCCTGGGTGAATTCTCCATTTACAAAGGGAAGTGCGTCCCAGAGGCTGTGTGTTCTAGTGCTCTGTGAAATAAGCTTATCAGCTTTTCTGAGCGGGTGCTGGGGTTTGTGTATATGTGTGAGAGAGGGGGAGAGAGAGAGAGTGAGAGACACACACATTGACGTGTATGTAGGAGGAGGCCAAATCAGCCCTATTCACACATAGCGCTGCGTTACGTTGAACAGATGTGGCTCTTGCATGCAGCACTATTGAAAGGAGAAAGAAAAAAAAAACAGAAATCTCACTCTGATGTCCTTGGGAGAGTCTCTGACTTGCCGCCTGTGCCGCACTCTCTGCTTTTATAAGTCATGGATAATTGCAGTCTCTCCCTTATAAATGCTTTTACTGTCTTCCATAAGCCTGCTTTGCATAATTTGGTATCTAATGAATATTGAAAATGCCATTGGGATGGGTTTGCTGTAATGTGTTTGTCCTTATCCAGACATCATCACATCAAATGACCATAGTGAGCAGCATAGGGTGAAAAAAGACCTTTCTTAAAGGGCCCACAGCATGGAAAACTGAATTTGCCTTGTTTTTCTGTTTAAATGAAAGAGTGCCATGTGAAATGCGCAACATTATTAAAGTTTCAAAACAGATCATTTACTCTCTACACTATATGGCAGGTGTCAGCAACATGAGGCTCTTTTACTGCCCTATTGAAGCTTCACAGTAGAATTAGATTTTTAGGGAAAACATACCGATCGCTCTGACACAGTTTTAACACTAAATGGTCTTAAACACTAGAGTTAATGTAATCTACATCTGCTAATAAACCCTTTAATCCTGAAGGCTGGCACACAGAGTGCTGGTCTTATAGCAATGCAGATAACAGTCTCGCCTAGCTAGTGCCTAATGAAAAGAAAGATTTAAGATAAGCATTGATAATTTGGAAAGGAACAGACTTATTTGCAATTATAATAACTCCAGCTGGTTCCCTGATACATTTAATCTGCAATGAGAAACTGTCAAACACTAGAAAGTCCATCCATCCATCCAGTTTCTAAGGCGCTTCTCCCTCAGGGTCGCGGCGGGGTGCTGGAGACTATCCCAGCACCCCCATCGGGCGGAAGGCAGGATACACCCTGGAAAGGTTGTCAGTCCATCGCAGGGCAGACACTAGAAAGTCACAAAGTTGAAGTCAGATTCTTGTTTGAATTCTCTTGTTCCACCTTAAATGGTGCAGCAATGACATTCTGGCACTTCAGGCACCATATTAGGTGGAACAGGAAAATGAGATGAGTGAGAAGTGACTTCAGCCTCTAAAATCTAATGTTGAGACATTTTTCAAGACAATATTCTACTTTTGAGGAGATTTGAGAAAAGCGACTATAGCTGAACTAAAGCTTAAAGCAGAGCTGTGTTTTCGTTTAAATTATATTTTTTAGCATATAGTAATACATTAGCACATACTGCCATATTCACAGCCATAATGTTACAATGGTAAGAAAATATTGTGGCTCACAAGTTGGTTTGATTTTTACAGAAAGGACAAAAAGGCTCTTTTTCAACATTTGGGTTGCCAACCCCTGCAATATGGTCAGCATATGGAAACATGAGGCAAATGGTCTGTATTGTATTTATTTTTGTGATACTACTTTACTAATTTTGTGATACTTATTTACGTATGTTCAGCTGATTGCAGTTTAGCCCCACCCATTCACATTGACGTTATGAGGATAGTTTAAGTCAGAACTGTTTTTAAAAACAGGATGGCCAATCAGAGCAGCGGTCAACTGTATATCAATCTCAAAAGGTACAGCAGCAAAAAAACATCGCATTTAATTCAGAGGGGTAAAGGCTGGAAAATGTCAAATGTATAAAATAATTTATGACCATTTTTGTTATGTAAAACTACACAATTTTTTATGTGGACCTCAAGCAAAATAAATAAATAAATAAATTGCAGGAAAATGCATGCCTATGGGCTTTTTACGGTGGAATTCCATCAATTTACAGGGAAAAAAAATCTGTATAATTAAATCATTTACATTGTTCTGATGTGAAATGTTCCATTCTAGGGAAAGTTATCGAGTCAAAACTGTGGTCATAGGAACCAGATGTCTGAACCATTTGATGCCTCTAAAAGCTTGTGGGCTGGAGGTTAGGGAACCAGCCTTGGGACCAGAAGGACACCGGTTCGATCCTCTAAGCCGGCAGGATGTGACTGAAGTGCCCTTGAGCAAGGCACCTAACCCAACTGTTCCCCGGGTGCTGTGGATAGAGCTGCCCACCGCTCCGGGCAAGAGTGCTTACTGCCCCCTAGTGTGTGTCTTCACTAGTGCGTACGTGGTGTTTCACTGCACAGATGGGTTAGATGGCGGAGCTGAAATTTCCCCATTGTGGAACTAATAAGGGTCACTTAATCTAATTAATCTAATCTCCCTCACTGAAAGCTTGGAATGAACATTGTTTTATGATAATATTCAGATAAAATGAATATTTTTAATCTGTTCATGGTGGAGGAGTACGTGCTATTGAAAAATAGTCCCTGACAAAAATGTTGACAGTTTCATTATTGCCAACATTACATATAGAAGACACGTGTAGGTCCACTGGTCACTTAAGACAGTACGTAAAATGCCTATATTTGTATTGTAGTCATTATGGCCCGTCAATTTCACGTCAAACCTCTCTGACTGAAAACGACTGGATTATACACTCAGCTCGACTAGGCAGTCCATTGCATGCATTCGGCTTTCTCCCCTTCTCCTGCCTTTTGTGTTTATTTATTTATTTATTTGGACGGCAGGGGGTGTGCTCTGTGATATATATCTTAAGCACTGAGGTCATTTGACGACTGGTGATTTTTACTAGGAGGGCTGGAGAGAGGCCAGGAAATATCAACCACACTTAATATTTCTGCCCCTGGATTTATTGCACCTGGCCTGATTATGGAGAAGTTTTATAGAACACAATATTTTTTTTCTTGCAGGGCTTTTTGCACATGTTTTCACAGGTGTACTTCTAGAGGAAATCACCCCAGTAATGTGGTACTACAGCAGAGATAGTGAGGGAGCGAGAGAGAGAGAGAGAGAGAGAGAGAGAGAGAGGCTAGCCAGCCACTGTTTTATTTGACTGCCACTATTTATTTGAAACTGAGCAATCATACTTCAGTTATGTGATACTTCAGGATCAAGGATCTTTTTATTACACAGGCCTGTGTTTGGCTGGCTTCCTCCACTGCCAGCACCTAGGACACTCCAGCCTTGTGTATGTGATAAAGAGAAGGATTTTATTTGCGCTGGTGGACACAGAAATCAATGATGATACTCCATTCTCCTTCTGAAATGTATTTATTTATTTATTTAGGCTGACCTTAATAAATGCTACCCTGCTTTTGATATGATCATGTGTGTTACAGTTCATGCGCACACAAATGTTCACGTGCACATGATCTGCTTTAAATCAGAGTATCCGTGTGAAAGCCAGCGTAGCAGAGCAGTCTGCCACCGAGGAATGTGTTGGCTGAGTGTGCTGTTCCAGCGGTGGCCACTGTGTGGCACTGTAGGGCGGACGAGCCTTTAGACCTTCTCGCATATGAAAGAGTACACTAGTGCTAGGTTAGGGCAAAGACAGGACAGACTGTGTTCAGTGGGCAGGCAGATGAGAGTCAGGAAAATCTGACCAGCAGCAGAGCTGTGACAGCACAACATTTGAATCTGAAAGATTTAAAGGGGCACTGCACTGGTCTTTCAAAAGGTTTGCATAATTCAAGTTTTGAGATATAAACAAAGTCGATCAGAATATTTTGATGTGAAATGGTTAATTGTAGAGAAACATACGAACATGTAGAGAGACTAGCTGTCTTGGTGCTAGGTGGTTGTGATAGGAACCCCGGGTCTCTCAATAAATATACCCAATTTATTAGTTTATATTTAAAAGCAGAATATATTTTATGGGATGCTGGTAGGACAGTAGACAGTATAAAGTATAGACAGTATGCTGTACTTTGATTTAAAGTAACTGTTGCTGTAGATTGCCCATTTGTTACATATTCAGACTGAGCATACGTGTAAATACAGAAATTATCCATATCCAGTGCTTCTTTCATCCCCCCAAACCCCACCCCCCCCTTCTCCCACGCTGTGTGCTTTGTCTTGTTGATTTTAGTTTGTCGCTTCAGATTGTTAGACTTCTTTCCTGGCTACAGTAGATTCAGTCGTGTGATCTGGACACACACACACACACACACACACACGCGCACACACACAAGAGCAGAAGTGGTGCACCTCTCCACCTCACACATCAGACCCAGTGGGGTTGGTTTCAGCCTCACACTGGAAGCTTTTCCACTGCTTTAATACAGTGAACGTTCACAGACAGAGTGTTTATTCTAGGTGCACCAGGTGTGTTAGTGAGAGAGAAAGAGAGAGTTAAAGGGACACTCCAGCTAAAATAAAAAGTAAAAGTCTCTCTATTTGTTGTAAAACATGGCTACTCGCCTCTTACAGCTGTGCTGCAGTTGACTACAGAGTCAGATTCGCTTGTTTAAAGATTAAGCCATCTTCTGAAGATGTATCTCGAAGGTGGAAGTTCTGAAAGAGTTCTGAAGTGCTTTGAGGTGGAGATACATATATACATATGTCAGAAACGAAAGAAAGATTGACAACCGCTTGAAGTTAGTGCGATTCCATCTGAATGTCCTCTGTCAGCTGTAGAAAGCTGTAGCCTGAACTGTTCAAAGGTGCTAGGCAGAGCGGACAGTGGCTCAAGAACCGAAGACGCTCCACTTTACCATCACTCACTGAAACCCTGACAACATCAGTCCAGACGGCTGTGTCTCAATTCACATACCAATAAAATAAATAATATGTTAAGAATAGTAATGGCAGTATTACTGGTGTTCTGACTCGACATGCTCTTTAGCATGGTACGTGCAGTTTGAGGTGCAACTGATAATTGTTATTGTCAGATGGAGCGGAAACCCTTGATTTTCTTCAGCTGTGTCTGAATCTATGCCCTATTCATGATATAGCGCACTATTTTGGGGTTCTGACATTTTGTAGTGGTGGCAAAAACCTAGTGCAGAATATCTAGTGCACTCAAACAATCCCAGAATGCATGCAGTATGTAATATACAACCAATGTATCCTAGTGAAAGGGGTATAACCAAAATGCACTGCACTGTTTGTAAGTAATGATTAAACCTGTATAAGGTTGGTGTCTAAAACTGTTTACTACCATCACAAATTCCCAATAATAGTGTTCTGTAGAGTGATTTGTGAGGATGTCAAATGTAGGGTTTTGTAAATCAGGAACCATTTTGGACATGACTCATGTTTGCATTTGTCTTTTGAATAAAATTAACAAACCAAATTTTCCACCTCATCCAAGATTAAAAACTTCTAGTGCTATTAAAGATTTTTTCTTTTTGTTTTGGCATCCAGGTGTTTTCAAAATTAGCAAAAAAAGGATCAACAAAAAACCCACTTATATCAGTAGCTAGCAGTCAGGATTGACTGACACCACAGGGATTTCCAGTGGCTTTATGGTGGTGTTTTGGTGAGAGAATATTAGCATAGTTTCCATGGCAAGGGTTTGCATGGCCGAGCAGCTGCATGCAACCTTACGTTAACCAAGCATTGGATGGATGGACGAACAGCACGCCGCCATTTGGTGCAGTGGAAATGTATTCTGTAGGGTGAAGAAACGCTTCCCTATCTGACCATCTGATGGACGAAAATTAAAATTACACAAAAGTGTGAAATTCTGTCCAACTACTTACAGAACTGCACTACAGAACATTACATAGCAAATAATAGTTTGAGGTTAGAGTATGCCTTTAAAGAGAAAGAGAAGAAAGAAAGAGAGGGAGAATGTGTACTTACTGTACCCCCATCTGCCCTTTCACTCTCTTTTTGCACTCTTTGAACTGTCACTTCTTTCACTGAACTCCCCTCCCCTCTCTCTTTCTCTCTTTCCCTCTCTCTCTCTCTCTCTCTCTCTCTCTCTCTCTGTTACTTTCCTGCATTCTTTTCACTTTTGTAGAATCATTCTCTCCTTCTCCTTGTCCTTTTTCTCTGTCTTCTTGTAACTTGCTAAGAAGTAGCCATCTTCTAACAGCACCCCCCCCCCCCCCCCCCCCCCACACACACACACACACACACACACACACCTCACCACCTCCTAAAGTCCCAGAGCTAAAGCACTAAAGTATCTTTGCTGTGCTGTTTGCCAGGAGCTATAAACAAGTGTAATAGAATTGCGGTGGAGTTAGCCGCTATGCTAGCCAACTGACTGCACATTCCCAATCAACCTTAGCTTCCCCAGTGGGGTGCTAACAAGCCAAACCACCTCATTGTGTATTCAGAAGCAGTTGCTCCAATGTGGGTCATCACTGTTCTCCCTTCTTTTCTGCTCTATCTCCCTCTCTCTCGCTGCAGCTGTGCATTTCTCTCCAAACTTCAGCTTTTTACAGGGCATAAAGCTCAACAATGAGACACTAGTGTGCATTCTTAACTGCTAATCTTCAATATGCTAATATTTAATTTAGAGCTAATGCTGCTAACCAATAAATGAGCAGAGGGTAACATTTTTACATGCAAAGACTGTTAACAGGACATAAATCAGTCTGGAATCAGAACATAGGAGAGACTAAATGACATTTATGACTTTAGATAAAATTGATTTAAAGCTACAACAAAAAAATCACACACACACACACACACAAAAGTAGTCTACAGTATCCAGTCTACAGTGTCCCATGGGCAACATCCTGTGACCACTGATGAAGGACTAGAGGATCACTAACATACACTGTGGAGCAATAGATAAGCTACTGTCTCTGTCTTTACATGAACAGTGTGTGTAGGTGTGTCTAATAAAGTGGACAGTGAGTGGACACAGTGTTCAAAAACTCCAGCAGCACTGCTATGTCAGATCCACTCATGCCACTGCAACACACACCAACACGTCACCACCATGTCAGTGTCACTGCAGTGCTGAGAATGATCCGCCACCCAAATAATAGCTGCTCTATGGAGGTCCTGTGAGGGTTCTGACCACTGAAGAACAGAGTAAAAGGGAGCTAACAAAGTATGCAGAGAAGCAGATGGACTACAGTCTGTAATTGTAGAACTACAACGTGCACAGAATATAGTGGAGCTGATAAAATGGACAGTGAGTGCAGAATCTAAGAGATGAGTGTGTGTGTGTGTGTGTGTGTGTGTGTGTGTGTGTGTGTGTGTGTGTGTACACTATATTTCCAAAAGTATTCACTCGTCTGGCTTCACACGCATATGAACTTGAGTGACATCCCATTCTTAATTTATAGGGTTTAATATGATGTCGGCCCACACTTTGCATCTATAACAGCTTCAACTCTTCTGGGAAGGCTTTCCACTAGGTTTAGGAGTGTGTTTATGGGAATTTTTGACAATTCTTCCAGAAGCACATTTGT
The DNA here is from genome assembly GCF_015220715.1 of Pygocentrus nattereri. Taxonomy (NCBI): domain Eukaryota; kingdom Metazoa; phylum Chordata; class Actinopteri; order Characiformes; family Serrasalmidae; genus Pygocentrus; species Pygocentrus nattereri. The sequence continues at coordinate 16,913,824 of NC_051217.1, forward strand.
GAGGTCAGACACTGATTTTAGACAAGAAGGCCTGGCTCACTGTCTCTGCTCTAATTCATCCCAAAGTTGTTCTGTTGGGTTGAGGTCAGGACTCTGTGCAGGTCAGTCAAGTTCTTCTACACCAAACTCACTCATCCATGTCTTTATGGACCTTGTTTTGTGCACTGGTGCACAGTCATATTGGAACAGGAAGGGGCCGTCCCCAAACTGTTCCCACAAAGTTGGGAGCATGAAACTCTCTTGGTCTGCTGAACATTAAGAGTTTCTTTCACTGGAACTAAGGGCCTGAGCCCAACTCCTGAAAAACAACCCCACACCATAATCCCCCCTCTACCAAACTTGGCACAATGCAGTCTGACAAGTACCATTCTCCTGGCAATGACCAAACCCAGGTTTGTCCATAGGATTGCCAGCAGAAAAGCATGATTGGTCATTCCAGAGAACACATCTCCACTGCTTTAGGGAACAGTGTTGGTGCTTTACAACACTGCATTCGATGCTTTGCATTGTGCTTGGTGCAGCTTCTCAGCCTTGGAAACTCATTCCATGAAGCTCTCTGTGCTGTTCTTGAGTTAATCTGAAGGCCACATGAAGTTTAGAGGTTTGTAGCGATTCACTCTGCAGAAAGTTGGCAACCTCTGTGCACTATGCGCCTCAGCATCCGCTGACCCAGCTCTGTCTTTTTACGTGGCCTACCACTTAGTGGCTGAGCTGCCCTGTCGTTCCCAATCACTTCCACTTTGTTATAATACCACTGACAGTTGACTGTGGAATATTTAGTAGCGAAGAAATTTCCTGACTGGACTTATTGCACAGGTGGCATCCTATCACGGTACTATGCTGGAATTCACTGAGGTCCTGAGAGCGACCCATTTTTTCACAAACGTTTGTAGAAGCAGTCTGCAGGCCTAGGTGCTTGGTTTTATACACCTGTGGCCATGGAAGTGACTGGACCACCTGAATTTAATGATTTGGATGAGTAAGAGAATACTTTTGGCAATACAGTGTGTATTTTAGCACAAACAGAAAGAGCTGATCTTGCAGGCTCACTTGAAAGACGCTTAGCATGTATTTGCCTATTTATGATAGCATTCATCAAAAAGATGGGTAATCTTACTAATTACTGCAGCTTTAAATCACCATCGTGCGTTCTTGTCAAGGTCTTATAAATGTTTCTGAAACAGAATTGAGAAATGGACAGACTGTGGTTTTAATAACATCATTAAGTCATTAAAGAAACTTCCACCCTTTAAGCTTGAATTCTAAATTAATTGGGGAGAAATTACCAATGATCTATGCTGCAGTGGTTTTATGAGCACTTGAATCACTGGTAGGTATTTTATGTTATAATATTACTTACGTATACACAGCAAACCCTGGAGACAGCACCCTCTCTATCAGTGGAGAACATCATATGTAGAACAAGGGGAAAATAATGTGCCTGGACTCACCAGCTCTGGAACTGAAAGCTAGTGGGCTCCGGTTAAATAAGGCTTCCATGGTCTGAAGTTTTGGCACACTAAGGTCATAGCTGCAGGGTGTGGACTGTGTGGGAATTCTGCCTAGAATACAGTTGGAAAAGAGGTGTTGGTATGCTACAGTCTGAATATGATAAATTATAGCACTGCAGACCACTGGAGCATTTGGACCTCTACTATTTATATATATAGTAGAGGTCCAAGTGCTGAGAATGGTCCACTGCTCAAATAATGTCAGGTCAACAGCAAATTGCAAACAAAACAGTGATTGCAAACAAAACAGTGAGTGGAACTGAACAATAAGGCTTGCATAGTCTTAGCATCTATACACTATATGTACAAAGGTTGGGAAACCTACACATTACACCTACAAGAAATTTTATGACATCCCATACAAAATCCATAGCCATTAATATGGAGTTGGTCACCCCTTTGCAGCTATAACAGTGTTTTGGAGTGTGTTTGTGGGATTTTCTGCTCATTCATCCAGAGGAGCATTTGTGGTGTCGGACATTGATATTGGATGAGAGGTCCTTGCTCGCAATTTCCATCCTAATTCATCCCAAAGGTGTTCGATGGGGTTAAGGTTAGGGCTTTGTGCGGGCCAGTCAACTTCTTCCACACCAAACTCACCCAGTCATGCCTTTATGGACCTTGCTTTGTTCACTGGGGCTCAGTCATGCTGGAACAGAAAAGGTCCTTCGCCAAACAGTTCCCACAGAGTTGGAAATGTACAGTTGTCCAAAATATCTTGGTCTGCTGAAGCATTAAGATTTCCATTCACTGGATCTAAGGGGTCTATGCCAACACCTGAAAAACAACAACATATCATCATCCCTCCTCCACCAAACTTTACTGTTCACACAGTGCAGTCAGGCAGAGAACGTTCTCTTGGTGTTCACCAAACCCAGACTCAACCATCAGATTATCAGATAGGGAAGCGTGATTCCTCACCCTACAGAACACATTTCCACTTCTCTGGAGTCCAGTGGCAGTGTGCTGTACATTACTCCATCCAATGCTTGGTTAATGTAAGGTTGCATGCAGCTGCTCAGCCATGCAAACCCTTGCTATGGAAACCCTTGCTATGAACCACAGTTTTTGTGCTGATGTTGATGCCACAGGAGGTTAGGAGCTCGGCAGTTATTGAGTCAGCAGAGAGTTAGTGACTTTTATGCACTATGCACCTCAGCACTCTGCAATTTGCTCTGTAACTTTATGTGGTCTGACACTTTGTGGCTGAGTTGCTGTATTTCCTAAGTGCTTCCATTTTTTAATAAGACAACTCACAGTCGATCATGGAATATCTAGAAGGAAGGAAATTTCAAGAAATTACTTTATTACAGTTATTACAGCACCACACTCAAATTCAGTGAGTTCTTTAGTACAACCTATTCTTTCACAGATGTTTTTATAGGCAGGATGCATGGCTAGGTGCTTGATTTTATACACCTGTGGCAAAGGGACTGAATGAAACACCGGAATTCAATGATTAAGAGGCCCACATTGTTGCAACGGCTTCAGTCTTTCATGCTGACCAACAGGACACAGTATGAGCTACAAGTGAGGCTAAAGTCTGTGTCGTGGTTGGAGGGATGGGGCGCAGGCAACATCACACATCACCCAGTAAGTACAGTCCTGGGGAAGCCACAGTCACACGCTCATCAAGGCCTCCTCAGTGCCTGTCATCCCTGCTACAGGCTGATATCTGTTAGCCTAGAGCCAGCCAACCATGCCATAGCCTCAAGTGTGCGCTCAGATTAGCACACACATACACACAGTCAGGCATACAGTGAGAGGGGAGTCACTCTCAAGACAAAAAACATTATGCCATGCAACCGTTCCCCTTGAAAATGAAGACTCCATTCTGGGCCCGGGCAGTTTAGCAGCCAGCGAAGGTGTCAGCATAGCTGGGGAAAACATGGGCAGCCTCAGCGCTGATAGAATCCCTCCATTAGTCACTGCTTCCCTCTGCACACACTGACGTGTGTGTGGAGACAGGTTTGTTTTCATACAGTGTGAGGACAAGGGGCTATACCTATGTACCAAATGTATTACATACAATATTATTACCTATATAAGAATAGCATGTCCCATAAATATAATATGAATGTGAATATTAAAGTACCTACTTGAAATAATAATATATCCCATATGTAATATGCTTTTTGCTTAATGTATAGATGTAATTATGTCCCATATGAATACCTGTATGTATACTGCATGTATAATTACTTAAATAATACTAATAAGCCTAAATAATAATAAGTATTTGCCAGTTATGTCAATTAGATGTATATATATATATATATATGCAATAATATGCCCCATATGAAAGTTCCTATGTGTTCCTATGTGAAAGTTCCCAATTGTAAACTAACCCTAACCTTAATCTCAGTAACCCAAAAGAGTTATTTCTGATTAAATAGAAATGAAACATGCAGCTTCTTTAAAAAAATGCATTTTCCTACAAAGCCATGGCATCTTTGTCCTAAAAGAATACAAAAACAACCACACACTGCCACACACACATTCATACGGAGATAGTACACTCACAAACTACTGCAGCCCCAAATACACACTGAGAAAAATGACAGATCAATGGATAAACCACCTGGAATGACTAATAACTGTGTCTATGTAGGCCACTCATGTAGGAGAGCTTTGAGATTAAAGTAGAGAAAACACCAAATATCTGAAATCATCCTGTCATTTCTATAGCTCAGTAAGCAGCATTATAAGCCCCATATTCTTTCAGACCAGAATCAAATAAAGGCCTACAAATCCCCAGCTAGGTAGCATGGGATATATACAGTATTAGAAGATAAATGATCATTTATCCCTAGTCATTCAGAACTCTCCTTGATAGCAAATGGCAGAGTCGTTTTTTGGGTTCCTGTCAAGGTTTTAGGTGGTGTCAATTAGAAACATTTTAAAATGAGTTCTGGAAATAGGCGACAGAACAGTTCTTCTCCACATTAAAGCTTCCTTAAACTGGCGTCAAAAGTGGGAACAGTCATGTCCTCTTTCTATCATGACTTATTCAGAAGTGCAATGACAGCAAGGGCAAGGATATTAGAACCTGGAGGCTCTGACATTTAATCTCATTTTTTTGGTGTACCATGAAGGGATCTGAATATTATGATTATGATTTTGAGGTAGTATAAAATTTCTCTGCCGCTGCTCATATTAAAACTTTTACAAATTTCATTGGCACAAATCATCACCTAACTTCTAAAATGATTTAAATGTTGTTACACCATTATGGTTGCAGTAGGGTTTCATACTACGAAAAAGCTGTAACGAGTCCTCCCAGATTTATGCATGAATGCAGCCATAACTTTGAAATCACTGGAAATAAATCGTAACAATTTTCAAACATATACTAACATATAGGCCTGCAGACTGCTTCTACAAACATTAGTGAAAGAATGGGTCGCTCTCAGGAGCTCAGTGAATTCCAGCCTGGTACCGTGATCGGACGCCACCTGCGCAACAAAGTCCAGTCGTGAAATTTCCTCCCTATTAAATATTCCACAGTCAACTGTCAGTGGTATTATAAAAAAGTGGAAGTGATTGTGAATTACAGAAACAAGACACGTAAAATGACAGAGCTGGGTCAGCGGATGCTGAGGCGCATAGTGCACAGAGGTTGCCAACTTTCTGCAGAGTCAATCACTACAGACCTCCAAACTTCATGTGGCCTTCAGATTAGCTCAAGAACAGCGGAGAAAAATGTGTGGATGTTTCAGGCCATTTAGCTCATTAAAACAATGCTTTCATCATATGAGACTGAAGCTGTCAGATGTCCAGTTTTATTTCTTGGGGCCTTTGTGTCTTATGTTATCAGTTTACCACAAACATAAAAGCCACTTTTGATAAAACTTGATTAAAAATCTAATTGGACACAAAATGCATCTACATTTGAGCATTTTAATTCACTGTAAATATATAATAACAAAAAAACAGGTTAGAATTCATTATCTCATCTACTTGCTTTGTTTTGTATTGTTTTACTCAACCTATTTATTTGAGTTAAATGAAAGCAGTTACATTGCTTGGTACCCCATGAACACTAGTATAGTGGTGTGTATATACAAGTGTAATGTGTAGAACCACATCTCAAGAGGAAGCATTCACAGGATGCATCCGGAAATAGTCTAAACATGTTTATGTCTGTACATTTTGCACTTTGGAATATGTAAAATGACTATGTGGTTTATTATAGCATTATATTGGCTTATAGTATGTTATAGTACAGTACAGTATAAGTTAAGTTCCTAAAGCCCTGGCTTAGTTTCTATAGTTACATAATATATGGAGAAATTATGTTAACAGTATGTACAGATACACATGTTGGGGGTGGGGGTCCCTAAGAGTGTACATAATACATGAAGCAATTTGTTATTGTTGTTAAATAGCCGAACCTACACCTTTTAATTGCTGCTTGGAGATATTTTTGTATGCAAACCAACATTTTTTAAGCAAAAATAGATGTAAACACACTCACTCACACAGCATGCATTTTGAAAGCTTTTATGATTTCATCACAAATATAAATGTCTCATTTTCCTTCATTTTCTGTAAGGGTAAATTACACTGCATTTGTTGGTGAACTCTTCACTCCCTGCTTTGGCTGTATTATGGATTAAGGGACAGAGAATTTGATTGCCTGGTCGGCACCTTCTTTTTGGGTCAACCCCTATTTCATTGCCTCAAAAGCCTTTTTGAAAAATGCACCAAAAATGCATCCACACCATTCATGATTATAAAAATGCTACAAAGCAGTAAAGCTATTACCCCGGAGCTAGATTACAGACATTAAAAAAGCGAGTTTTATTCCCAGGTGGAGAGCCAATTATACAGATAAACAAGTTTGAGGAAAAAAATAATAAAAAGAAGAAGATTCAAGTACGCGGTGCAAAACTCTAATTACAAACTGGTTCCGGTAATGTGGAGGTTTTATTTTCATTCTGTTTTCATATTTAATGTTGTCTTGGCACTGCAGTTTGAAAAAGTTTCTATAAGATACAACATGGCCACCAACATTTCACCCAGGCGGAATTTCTACATACATTTTAGCCATGGGAAGTTGACAGATATGAGGTTCTGAGAAGAGTTTTTACTGATGTGTCAAACTCTCATGTCACTCAACCAGAGAGTCTTTATTATGATAAAAGAATGTCTTTCAGTGAGAGTAATGTAGATAGGATGGAGTCGAGGGAAAAAAGAGAAGCGGCATCCGTAGTTTTACATTACCAGTGATGGCTGAAGGCCACTCATGATGGCTTGTAAATGCACCAAGGCTGCAGCAGCAGGGAGCGCAGGACCATCAATGACAGAGAGATGCATATGGAGAGAGAAGGAGGTAGAAAAGCAGACCAGTTTGTTGGCCTCCTGTCTAAGTCATTGCTCTGTGGGTATAATCAAAAAACCTATGTCTTTATTTACATAAACACATCCACAATTTCTTACGTAGACACATTAGTTGATTCAGAAACTGGCACACATAACTAAGTGAGATTGTCACGATTGGCCCCTCCCAGTCCTGTCCATGTGTTCATGTTGTGTTTTGGTCTAGTCCATGTGTTTTCTTTGTTTTGGTTTTCAGTCCTGCCCCCTTGTTTCATGCCCCCCCCCCTGATTGTTGCCACCTGTTTTCTGCCTGTCCTTCGTTATCCCTGTGTTTTATAAGCCCCATGTTTGCCCTGGTCTGTGTTGGTCTTTGTCTTGCTAGTCTTTGTTTGCTTTGTATGCTTGTTTAAATTGTTCGTATGTCCTGTTGGAGGCGTTTTGGTTTGTGTTTTCGTGAGTGTATTTCATCATGTCTGCCTATCGATCTCTCCATGTTGGTTATATGAACCTGGACTGGCATGACCACAACCCTGGATTTGCCCTCAATAAAAGTCACTTATCTCAGCATATGCGTCCGCCTCCTCGCTCCCTACCATTACAGAAAGACCAACCGTCAATGGATGCAGTGAATAAGCGGCGTACTGGGATGTGGCTGTTCCGTTTCTACGCAGCCCAAGTTACCCGTGTCCCAATGCTTCCAAGCTGTGAGAGCAAATCCCCTGGCGCTTAGGGGACAAGAGCGTCTCGTCGGTCTCGTAAGAAGGTGAAGGATCATCCCGTCTTCTGTTTGGACGACAAGAGCTCAGGTAAGCGCCTTGGGTCTGCCCATTTTGAGCAACGCTGTGGGGAGGAGTAACCTGCAGTACAAGACGAGGCAAGATGGAAGGACATAAAGATAACCCTTCCTATGGTACTCGGCCGTCGGCGAGGACATCGCTGCAGGCCCGCCTGCCTCCATGGACATCACTGCAGGCCTGCCTGCCTCCGAGGACGTTGCTGCAGGCTTGCCAGCCAACATGGACATCCTTGCAGGCCCGCCTACCCCCGTGGATGTCCTTGCAGGCTTGCCTGCCTCCGTGGATGTTGTTGCAGGCTCGCCTGCCTCCATGGAAATTGTTGCAGGCTTGCCTGCCTCCGTGGATGTCGCAGTTCCTTTGTTCCTGCCCATCCTGCCCTTGCCTGTGTCTGTTGCTCCCCATGGGCCTTCTGGTTTTTGTCTGTGTGTTAGTTTCAGTGCCTGTGTCCATCTTGGTTCCCGTTCCCCTCTCGTTTGCGTGGTCTGTTTTACGTTCTTGTTTCCCTCGTCCTGTTGTGCCTCCAGTCATCTCTCATTCGGCATCGTTTTGTGTTGTGCCTCCTTGTCCTCCCTCCATGCTTCATCCACGTGCTTCCTCATCTATTTTTGCTCCTGTTTCTTTGTCTGTGCCTTTGGCTCCTGGGGTTCCGTGTCCTGTGCCTGCTTCTGTGCCTTTGGTCTCTGCTGCCAATTCTGTTTCTGTGCCTTCTGGTCCTGTTCCATGTCCTGTGTCTGCTCCTGTGCCTGTTTTATCCTCTGTTCCTCATGTTCCGTGTTCTGTCCTTGTTTAGTTCTGTCTGTTTTTGGTCCATTGTGTTTTGTTTGGTGCACCTCAGAGTTGTGTGCCTTTGGGGGGAGGTACTGTCACGATTGGCTCCTCCCAGTCCTGTCTATGTGATCGTGTTGTGTTTTGGTCTAGTCCACGTGTTTTCTGTGTTTTGGTTTTCAGTCCTGCCCCCTTGTTTTATGAGGGATGATAAAATCCGCCCCTGATTGTTGCCACCAGTTTTATGCCTGTCCCTTGTTATCCCTGTGTTTCATAAGCTCCGTGTTTGCCCTGATCTGTGTTGGTCTTTGTTTGTCTTGCTAGTCTTTGTTTGCTTTGTATACTTGTTTGAAATGTTTGTATTTTCTGTTGGTTCTGTTTTGGTTTGTGTTTTTGTGAGTGTATTTCGTCGTGTCTGCCTATCGATCTCTCATGACCATGACCCTGGATTTGCCCTCAATAAAAGTCAATTATCTCAGCATATGCGTCCGCCTCCTCACTCCCCACCATTACAGAGATAGAGTTCTTGAAATTTATGCCATGAAAAAAAACCTGTTTTTCCTTACACAACCAATTTGTAAGATTTTTAGATTAAAATTAGCCTAAAATCATAAATCATACCTAAAATAACTAAAATCATCAACAAAATGTGAACAAATAACAGTTTTAAATTAAAATTCAATAAGTTCCACACTGTTAGAAATAAATGTACCATGCAGATACATGATTCATTCATCAAGGTACAAACAATGTAAATGTACCCTCAAAGGTGCAACAGCAGTTTTAAGATCCAACTGTGTAACTGAAATAAGTTTTTCCTAGTGGAAAGGTAGACATTTGTATCTTTTTATAAACTAATGTTTCAAAGCAGAACAATAAAATAAAAAGCCTGGAGATGAGACAGGGTGTGTGGAGTCAGTACAATTTAATAATTTCAATTGATTCTGGTATAATTATATTCCCTGACTAAAGGTACTGAGATGTACCCCTAAGGGTACCACCACAGTGACAAAAAGGGTATTGCCCCAGTGACAGTGTCATACCTTTTTTTCTGAGAGTGCATCAAAATGTCCAACTTGCATCATGATTCAGTGCCATATATTGCTTACTGAAGTAGCCTAGGAGGTATATCAACATCTTATACAGTCAACAACTGAATGTCAAATCAAATAAAGTACAATCCAGTCATATTTCAGCAATATTTGTCAGTTTTCTCTTTTTAGAGCCATGTAAAAAAATCTGACTCTTTCTTCACCGACTGCTGTGTCTCGCCTCGTCCCTCCCCTGTGTGTGTGTGTGTGTCAGTGCTCATCATAATGCACAGATCTGATTGGCTGAGTAGCATCACGTGTGATATTTACAACACATGCAATTGGTCTGTGAGTCTTGTGGCCTGCTAAAGCTACAGTAAAGGCTTGAAAATTTACACCAATTAAAATAAGACCGCCCCGTCGAAATGAAAGAATTCTCCTTAGTTTATCAGTTAGGTCAAGGTCCTTATAGGACAGCGTCTGGGTCCGGAACTTGGACCGCGGTCCGGCTATTAGTGACCACTGTTCTAAACTGACAAGTGAAAGGGGAGGAGTGAAAAGGGAGGAGGAGGGGCTGTGTGGAGTATGAATTCAGCAGGTTGTGTCATTTTATATATGGCCCATTTAAACATTCCTATTAGTGGATGGTTTTATAAAGCAAGGTTTTAAGGGTTCTCAGTCTTTTCTTGAGGCCTGCCTGATGGTTCCTCATAATTACTCTTTTCCAGATCCCAGCTCACTGGGTAAGAGCAAAAATATGGAACCATCTGGTAGGACACAATGATAAAGTTGAGAAACATTGATTTAAGTAAAAATGTTCATAAACTGTAAAGTGAATTTCCTCAAGAAAATACAGGGTACTTGTGCAGCTTAAGCAATTCAGTGGTATTGCTAATGTGCATTTTAGATTTTTATTTATTTATTCTTTTGTGGAACAATAGGGATATTTATAATTGGTGCTTATTTGGTAGTTACTGGATAGTTGTTAAGTGGTTGCTAAGGTAAGTGATACTTTTTTGATCCCACAACCGGGGAAATTCCAGCTATCCAAGGTATACAGTGTTCCCTCGTTTATCGTTGGTGTTACGTTCCAGGACCACCCGCGATAAACGAAAATCCGCAAATCCGATGCTATATTTATTTAAGTATTTATACACTATTTTAAGGCTTTATAAACCCTCCCCCACACTTTTACGCTACATAAACCTTTCCCATTCCCTTAATAACCATTCCCACACTGTTTGGTGCATGTATTGTACCTTTACACTTACTGTAAAATGTTTTGAATTCCTAAACCTACATAGGTACATACATACAGTAGACAAATAATCACCTCATTGGTCTGGTTAAATGATAATATGTACAGTACAGTAATAATAAATCCTATATATATATATATATATATATATATATATATATATATATATATATATATATATATATATCATCAAATATATACATTTTCCACAGATCGAGTTCCGCAGAAAACCCACGAAGGAGCGAAAATCCGTGATATATTTTTCCATTAATATTTTTTGAAAACCTGCGATGCACTGAGTCCGCGAAAGGTGTACCGCAAAGTGGTGAGGGAACACTGTATGTTAGAAATGTTAGAAATAAAGGTTTTGCGCAGGTACATGTTTTGTTTATCAAGGTATGAACAATGTAAATGTTCCCTAAAGATGCAACAGACTCTACCACTCTAAGAGACTGGCTGTGTGGAGTCAAAGAATGTTGGAGATGGAGCTGCTGGGTAGAAGGAGAAGAGGTAGACCTCAGAGAAGGTTTATGGATGTATTGAAGGTGGACATGGAGATGGTTGGTGTAAAAGTAGAGGAGGCAGTGGATAGGGCAAGATGGAGGCAGATGATCCGCTGTGGCGACCCCTAAAGGGAGCAGCCGAAAGAAGAAGAAGTGTGGAGTCAATACACTCTTGAAAAAATATAATTTAGATGGTACAATTATGACCAAAGGTACTTTTTTTTTTTGAGATGGTAGGTGGTTGATGTAGTATCTTAAATGATTGCTAGGGTGTTGCCAAGAGGTTCATATGTTACTCTAGGTGATTGCTTGGGTGTTGTCATGTGGTTGCTCTGGTAATGGTGCTGGTAACTACAGGGCTATGGTATCTCAAGGGGTTTCCTAGGCAGTTGCTGTGGTGTCCCAGGTGGTTATTATTGTATTCCAGGTTGTTGCTGTGTGGTTACTGTGGTATTGCTTGGTGCTAGAGTGTTGCTTGGTGGTTACATTTGTATCTCTCATGGGTGCTAGATGGTTGCTATGGCGTTCCAGCTGATTAATTGTTTATTGTTATGTGGTTTCTGTAGTATCCAAGGTCATTGCTTTGGTGCAGCCAGTATACTTCTATGATGGTGACATAAAAAAGGGGAGTGCAAACTTTGCACAACCATTTTTAAGCATTCTGTTATTCCTTACTATGGAAAAAAAAAGTTTGATGGAAAGAAACCATACAGAACTTTTTCTTAGTTTTGATTGTACACACAGTTATATGCTAGCTGCTGAACATTGTGAAGCTTAGAAGCATAGCAGCCAGACTGATCGATTTAGAGTTCAATCTCAGAAGATTTCAGAAAAATCACTCAAATGTTCTCATCGAGCAGCAAGAGGAGACTTTCACACAAATAAATGTCACTCATTAATGAGTTTTTAAATGGCACCTTGCAGATCAGTTGAAAACTGTGCTTACTGTTGATGAGTAACAATAATTAGCATCTGTGTAAATATGTAAAGAGTAGTGCATGCTTTAGAAAAGCTAGATTTTCTCCAAATGTTGGTTTTACAAGTGAAAAACAAGCTGTAACAACCTTTAGCACAGCAAGCAGGCAGCAAGGAGTAGCTAGAAACATGCATTTTTAATGAACACAAAAATCATTTAAGCGAATTTGCATCAGGGAAAAAAATAACCTCTCATTTGCACAGTTTTGAATAAACAATGCTGTGTAAAAACAAGACCATGTGTCGTGTAAATGCCAAACAGCAGATGAGGCAAGAGAAAAGAAATGAAAAGAGAAAGGAAAGTAAAGACAGGGAGAACATTTTTGGAGGACCTTTTTATCACATGCTTTTAAAATAATTGAGCATAAGAGAGAGAATTGAAAGATCAGTTTTATGATCACATTACATGGGACTTTTTTAAAAGCCTGTGCAGCAGTAATATCCAGTAGGAAGGGTAATGTGGGATTTAGAGTGCTTTTGAGTAGAAGTGCTGTGGACGAAGATGTTTCAGACAGGAATGTGGGGAGCATTATGCAGACTGCTCAAGGATAAAAATACTGTAACTTTCATTAAAGCACTTTAAAGTCTGGAGGAGAAAAATATGGGTCAGGGTCATAGCAAATGTTAATTGCTAAATGTTTGTGTCAGAAATTCATTTGTTTATTTATTTATTTTTTAAATTTGTGTTTCTAGTTAAGGTATGGTGTTAAAAAGACCTTCCATGGTATGTACACTTGCCAAGGTCAATGTATTTCTAATGTTCTAATGTCAATCAAGGATATATGCATGTTCATGCTTTGATCAAAACAGTCGCACTTCATTTGGAAGGTCCCCTATAGATGTTCTACAGATACTTAAAGCATTAACAAACTTTCTGGTGATGTTTGGTTAATTATCAACAACATTATGGTCAGGGTTAGGGTTAAGAGTAGATGTAGGTTTAGCCTTGAGGTTAGGAGTAGGGACAGATTTAATAAACTCTTTCACACTGAACTTGTAGTTCAGTTGCATTTAATAGAATATTTAGTTGAATGTTGCTTATGAACAGACTGAGCATTTACAAAGCGTCTACAGTGGATCCTTCAAATAACATTCAACTTAAAGTCCAGTTGCATTTAACAGATATTTAGTTGAATTATGCAGTAACACTGTACTGTAGGGTGCTGTTCATGACACCTACTTAAGATTGTCATGACAACTGACATAGCCCTACATAACTTTATAAATGCTGATTCCAACAGGCATCATCTGTCATAAAGGCTACTTTAGCTAACATCAAAATTGTTCAATTTTATAGACTTTATAGCGGTTGATCCCTATTGGAATAAACATTAAGGGTTATGTCAGTTGCCATGACAAGCTTACGTAGGTGTCATGTAGCCTTAAGAACAGCACCTTACAGTAAAGTGTTACCAATTTTAATACTGAGCATTTACAAAACATCTACAGTGGACCATCCAAATAAAGTGTTACCATTTTAACTTCTATGGCCTTTCGGAAATCATTTTTGGACAGTATTTTACATTGGACACTAAAACTGTGAAATAAATTATGCTTTTGAGAAAAAGTCAGTGCTAATGCTGATAATTGTTCCTTCTGGAAAAGTTTTGACATGGGATTCCCTCAACCTGATCTCGTAAAAAGTCATAGGCATACTGTAGATGCCAAGGAATGTTCTGGATGTTTTGCTCCATCTTGCACAGACATTTGACTGCTCCCTCACTCCAACTGAAGCTGGTACTTGATAGGTTATTCCTTTGTCAATCCTGGATAAGATGACGTATTATTCAGTATTTCTTTTTAGAAATCACAAGAATGTGGTTGTATAGTGATTCCTCATTTTGATTCTCTGCATGTTCAGCCTCAAACTGCTCAATTTTCAACTATACCAGAAGCAACATGACAGGATCTGTAAAAGAAAAGAAAGTGATGCTGTGTTTTATGAAAGAGAATGCTTTATTCATGAGTGTTTTGTGCATGCTTCTAATGGCATTATGCTTACTACAATGTGTGGAAGTGTGGAACAAAGCCTATACGGCCATTCAGTAAGTCTGAAGCTAGCATTAGTTAAAATATTTCATTGTTTGAAATCAGAGGTCACTAATAGGCGGACAACAGTCCGAGTCCGGAATCAGGCACTGTCCTATGCAGACCTGGGCCTACAACCAATAAACTATGGAGAATTCTTTCATTTCAATGGGGTGGTCCTATTTTAATTGCCGTAGCTTTTCTAGCCTTTACAGTAGCTTAAGCAGCCCAGGTAACTCACAGACCAATCACATGTTGTAAGTATGACACATGACACTACTCAGCCAATCAGATCTGTGCATTATGATGCGTACTGAGACTCGAGTGAGTTTCGCACACACAGGGGAGGGACGAGGTGAGAAACAAATGTTGTAGAAATATCACTGGATTGCACTTTATTTGATTTGACATTCAGTTGTTGACTGTATAAGATGTTGATATACCTTCTAGGCTACTTCAGTAAACAGTATATGGCACTGAATCATGATACAAGTTAGACATCATGATGTTCTGGACCTTTGCTTGAGGAAATGATCTCTAACTGCACCTTATTGAATTTTAATTAAAGACCCCTGTTTAAAATGATTTATTTATTTATTTATTTATTTATTTATTCATTTATTTATTTATATTCTGATGCCGAATTCAGTTGACTGATTTCTACATGATTTGGTTAAAAAAAGCAAAAAAAAAACATCATTCAACATCAGTGAAGAAGGAGGGCTAAGGCCAAAGTAGTGGCTTTACAAATATCTCCTAGAAATGAAGGATAAATGTCACCTGACCACAGCCATGACGTTCTGAAGGAAACATGACTGGGCTCCAAAAGGCAATACAGTTCAGAACAGCAGCAATTAAACAGTAAAGCCAACAAGATTCCATCTGTAGTAAATTCACAGAAATTTGCAAGTGAACTTGAAGGAAAAGTTATTAATGTGAATGCCTTAAGGACATAAGTGGGTTTTAATTGTTACAACTTTCCTTGCAACTGAGAATCTAATGAAATCTGTAATACAGTAATTCCAAAAAATGATGGGAAATCAGATTGTTATCAAAATCATCCATATTTAATTAGCACAAAATGAAACCATTTTAAGAGAGACTGCATCAGCGATTTCATTATGTCCAGCAAGCTATCTGCATGTTGCATGTTACCAATGACGAAAGATCTGTGGGCTAGTTCATCAGAAACCTAAAGGAATTGGCGAAAGCCAATTGACTGTCTGTAGACTGCTGACAGCTGAGATAAGGAGGCCGCTAGCGTAGAGATCAGAGCAAGGGGGATCACCAGGCTGATGAGAATGGATGACCTGAGGCCCATGTGCCTTCTGGCAATTAGAGTAAATTGTGAAATGAGGAAACTAAGGGGAAGGCTAAAACAAATGAATTTTTAAAGAGGAGAGTAAAAGTGCCAGTTAGGAGAGCGGGGCCAGGCTCAGCTGTTTAACAGACGGAAGCAGTCACAACATACCAGAGTGGACATATCCCAAAGGCAGTACATACAGGGACAAAGGAACTCTCTATGAATAGCAGATTACACTGAAAACAAGAATTTGAAGAAGCTTTTAAATTAATGGCATAATAATAGAATAAAATTCATTTGCATTGGTATCAATAATACATGCTATGGCTCCATCATGGGGAGACTCCAAGCTCAATCCTAATGATGTCACGGCCATCTGTCGCCTGAATTCAAAGACAGCATATTTGGCCTCACCCTCACTGGTGGGTAGCTGATGTAACAGAATTGGTAGCTAATGTTCTCCTCAAAACATGTTGAACTGTCCAGTGACTTTGCATCACTGGCAGTTCAAAATAAGGTAGTAGTGCTTCACATGTTTCAGGGAACGCAGAGACACCTCACCGCCCCAGCTTGGTGGAATCATGTAATGAGGGGAGATCTAGCTATAAGATGTAATTGAATATGGCTGAATTGGGGGAAATTGGGTAAAATATAAATAAATAAATAGCATGCTAATTTCCTTGTAAATTTGAATGTTTAAGAATACATCATCACCATTTCTCTTTTTGGAACAGTGGAGTAACCTCTGAAGTAGCAAAGAGGACCCTCCAACATTTTCATTGGACACCTTACATCCCTACTTATACAGTTTTTTATGATCATGGGAAGCTACCACTAATGTTCATCTTATTTACTATTAATGTATCAGCTTCTTGCCCTACACACACACACACACACACACACATTGTTTAACCATTTTCAAACCTCTCCTGGAGGAAGCCCAGTATCACAGTATTATATGTAGTTAAAAAGCAGCTCCTGGTTTGATCAATCAGTGCTTCAGTAAATTGTGCTCATGATGTAACTGATGATATTAACAAGTCTCTGTGGCGGCTGTGAAGGTGTCAAGGAAAAAAATGGACCCAAGAAATTCTTGTTACTTTTTATTGTTTTTATGTTTATTTGAATTATCCCATCCATCCATCCATTATCTTCCGCTTCTCCGGGGTTCGGGTCGCGGGGGCAGCATCCTAAGCAATGAAGCCCAGACCTCCCTTTCCCCAGCCACTTCCACAAGCTCTCCAAGGGGGATTCCGAGGCGCTCCCAGGCCAGCTGGGCGATATAGTCGCGCCAGCGTGTCCTGGGTCTTCCCCGGGGTCTCCTCCCAGGTGGACTCGCCTGTGACACCTCCCGAGGGAGGCGTCCAGGAGGCATCCTAACCAGATGCCCGAACCACCTCAGCTGGCTCCTCTCGACGTGAAGAAGCAGCGGCTCTACTCCGAGTCCCTCCCGGATGACTGAACTTCTCACCCTTATTTGAATTATGAATGACTTTATTCTAATGTATATTCTGATAAACTCACTGCTGAGGTAAATTGTTTAAAATTTGCTTAGATAACTAAAACTTTCGCACCGTACTCTATATATATATATATATATATATATATATGTGTGTGTGTGTGTGTGTAAAACATCCTAGTGGACGGCCACTGATACAGAACAAAAACTGTCTGGTTATCTGAATACCTGTAATAGAATTATATAACCAGTCAGTCAGTGACTCTCATGTTATGATTATATGTGATCTGAAAGGACCTCAAACATTTCTTCAATATAAAAGACCACCACTATGATCTGAGCACTGTTATGGAAGGATGAACTGTCTGTCTGGATTTGAATGGCAGCACGTTCTTTTTTCTTCATTTTTTGCATGTTGGCCCTCCTCATTTGACCTTAAATGGGCACCAGGTGTGCTGTTCTGCATGTGGATCAGATTCCTGCTCATCTTTCTGGAAACAAAAGGAGGATATTTAGAGCCTCTCCCTCCGGAGCCAAACCGAACTGGGATGTTCCATTCCAGTCGGCCGAGCGAGAGAGCGAAGCGCTTTCTCCACTTGGACAGAGCCGCTCGCTGCCAGGACACAGCTATTCAAATGAGCCTGCCACATCTGTGTGAGCTGTGTGCTGCGATGTTGGGGCGTGTGCTGGGTGGGGGATGGAGGGATAGAGAAACGGAGGAGTGTAGTCTGGATGGAGGCAGGCATCTAATCACTCACAGTAGAGAGTCGGACCATCACTGCGTTCAAAATGCTCCTCTAATCATTATTCCCTATGTCAGAAAATCAGCAGCACAATACATTGTTATAGGCAATAGAAATGGTCCCCTAATCATTATTTCCTGCACTGGAAAATCAGGAGAACTTCACTATTATAAGGAGCAGAAATAGTTTCCTTATCATGGTTCCCTACATTGGAAAATTAGAGTACCTATATAAAATCCAATTATCAGGAATAGGAATCGTCTCCCAATCACTCTTCCCTGCACTGGAAAATCAAGAAAACCTTATTACTATAAGGAACAGAAATAGATCTCTTCTTACATGGGAAAATTAGAATAATTTTGAGTGGTTCTTTGTAGATGATTAATAAACTCTTAACAGATTATTAGTAACACATCAACAACATATCAGAGAAGTAGCAGTAGTGAAGCATTTGAATACGCTGAGGTAAATATCTTGAAGTTGCTCTGTTGATACATTACTTACATTAAGTAGATGTGTTATTTATATGAATAAAATAGACTTCACATGGTACTTCCATCCAAACCCTCACCCTTGCCTTAATCCTAACCCTAACCTTAACCTCAACTCAAAAAACTAACCCTCACGCTCACCCTGGCCCTAATCCGAACCCTAACCTTAACCAAACCTAATCTAGTTGTAGGGAATAGTGATCAGTGGACCATTTCTGTCCCCTTTTAATTGTGTTCTATATAGTTCTTCCAATTTTACAATGCAAGGAATACAAAATAGGGGACTATTTCTGTTCCTTATAATAGTGTAGCACTCCTGATTTTCCGGTACAGGGATTAGTGATTAAAGGACCATTTCTGTTCTCTATATAGTGATCCTGATTTTGCATGTAGGAATAGTCATTAGGGTATGATTCCTGTTCTCTATAGTTGAATTTTATATAGTTATTCTGCTCACACACAGACTCTCAAGTAATATATTAACAATATATTAATAATGAGGCTGCAGTGAATACATTCAGTAGATTATCAAGAGATTTTTATCTAAATGCATACAGAGCATTGGTTTATAATCTGCTGAATTCAATTGTTTTTCACTTTATTTTGTGACTACATTCATATCTGTAGATGTTTAACCTGAGAGGTCACTGAACTTGTAATAGGTTTAATACAGGCCATCTCAACATCCTCAACAAGCTGTTTTAGATATGCTGATGATATAATTTGGCAACTGGAGCTTAACTGGAAAAACAGGAGCACTTTACTATTATAAAGAACAGAAACGGAGCCCTACTTACTATTTTCTGCATATAATTAGAATAATTATAGAGGATTCAATTACACTGAAAGGAAATAGTCCACTCATCATTATTTGCTATATCGGAAAATCAAGAGCACTATAAAAAAAAAAAAAACACTATAATAGGGGACAGAATGGTTCCTAATCACTATAGCCTATGTTGAAAAATCTGAATAACTACACAAAACACATTTATAGTGAACAGAAATGGTCCCTATCACTATTTCTAACACTGGAAAATCAAAGAACTTCCCTGTTATATGGAACAGAAATAGTTTCCTTATCACAGCTCCCTGCTTTGGAAAATTAGAATGACTATATAAAATTCAATTATCAGGGATAAAAAAAATCATTCCCTAATCGCTATCTCCTACATATGAAAAACAGGAACACTATATATATATATATATATATATATATATATATATGTGTGTGTGTGTGTGTGTGTGTGTGTGTGTGTGTGTGTATATATACACTACTACAGAGAACAGGAATGGTTCTTTAATCACTTTTCCCTACACTGGAAGATCAGAAGTACTATACTGTGATAAGGAACAGAAATGGTCCCAATTTTCATTCCCTACATTGTAAAATTAGAAGAACTATATAGAATACAATTAAAGGGAACAGAAATTGTACACTCATCACTATTTGCTACTTTGGAAAATCAGGAGCAATATAAAAAACACTATGATAAGGAACAGAAATGGTCCTGTTGTCACTATTCCCTACACTAGTCGGAAGCACTAAGTAGAACACTTATAGAAAACTGAACAGTTCCTCATCACTATGTTGTAAATCAGAATAACTACATAGAACACTATTATCGGGAACAGAATTGTTTATGGGGGCAGTCGTGGGCTGGAGGTTAGGGAACCAGCACTGTGACTGAATGGGTGCCGGTTCATCCCCTGAGCTGACAGTATGTGACTGAAGTGTCCTTGAGCAAGGCACCTAACCCCTAACTGCTCCCCGGACACTGCGGAAATGGCTGCCCACCGCTCCGGGCAAGTGTGCTCTCTGCCCCCTACTATGTGTGTGTGTGTTCACTAGTGTGTATGTGGCATTTCATTGCATGGATGGGTAAAATGTGGAGGTGAAATTTCCCCATTATGGGACTAATAAAGGTCACTTAATTACTTAATCAGAACTGGTCCTTGATCACCATTTCTTACATTGGAAATTCAGGAGCACAACACTGTTCTTGGGAAGAGTTTGTGACTCAAGTAACTGATTTGTACAATAACGTAACAAGTAAACATGTAATTGCATTTCATTACATTTCATTGCAGATGATACTTTGCAGTAGACACCTCATGTCTGCTATGATGCACTGTTTGTACACTACTCATTACAGTGCATGGTGGGATTGTAAGAGTGGACTGAATACCCTTCACTCTCTTCTCTTCTCTTCTCTTCTCTTCTCTTCTCTTCTCTTCTCTTCTCTTCTTTATTTTTTTCCCCTCAACCATTTCCAACTGCCCAACCCTTTCCCTTCCTTTACTCTTCCTTCATCACTCTCTTCTTTTCATCTGTCACAATGTCCCCATCTTTCCACACACTTCAGTAAGATTTTCTGTGGGGGGAATTTAATTTGAGTCGCGTGCCCCGCCCGCCCGCCATGCTCACCTGTTTTCGTTTTCAGACCCATCGCTTCTCTCTGATTTGCGACTTGCGTGTCTGAAACGTGCCGAGCTCTATCGGCTGGAATATGGACCGAGACTGTGCAGGCAGTGCTGAAGCTATTTTGTCACGAAAAAAGCTAAATTACTTTCAATTTCTCCACTCCATATACAGCTCCACTGTGCGGGGGACAGGATTTTAGGGAGGCAGACAAAGAAATGGAATTGTTGAGCTATTTAGAAGTGCGAGAGAGCAATAGAACGTATCTATTTTACGCTGTTCAGGGTCTCTATTAAGGGGTTGTCCCCCTCCTTTTCCTTTCTCTCTCTCTCTCTCTCTCTCTCTCTCTCTCTCTCTCTCTCTGTCACTGCTGTATCTGTGGGTGAGGCAGTACAGTGTGCCCTAACACAGTTCGACGTGGAGGAGCATTAGGCCAGGAGTTGCAGATCAGTGAGTTGATTGGACCTGCCACCTTGTATTGTCACACAGCAGTTCAGTCTCAGTGGCATGAAGCTGGCAGTGATGCTAGCTGCTAAAGCTCCTCTAAGCTGAGTGTGTATGTGTGTTCACCTTCCACCCCAGGCCTCATAAACAGGAGCTGAATTTTACACCAAGCACGTCTGTCAATCAGTCTCTGTAAAAGCTACCTTAAAATCAGCATCAAAGCTGCTAACGTGAGTCCAGGCTGAACCACTGGGCTGGTCACAGGTCATGGAAAAACCATTCAAAATAATAAAGTAACCCAGAGAAAAATCTGAAAAAACATATCACACTTCATTAAATAAAGGCCTTTTTTATAACACGGCTATGGACAAAAAACCTCTCAATGCTTTTGGTTTTTGCCTTAATCATTGAAAGATTTGTTTATAAACTAACCTTTTCAACCTTTTAAACTCTACAGAGTATAATAGAAATTCTATATAATTAGGCCTATTTCAGTTATTGATCCTAGAATCTAAACTGATTAGACTGGTGAGTCTACTCTATATGAATGTCTCAATATAGACCCAAGCTAATTTTACTGGATGCATCACATATATTATGTTGAAATCTGTTAAAGAGGTCACATCTCTTCACATGCAGCAGTGATGCACATTTTCAAACGTTAGTAGTAGTTTAAAGTGAGAAACAAAAATCTTCGAAGCCACTTATCTTTCTGGGTTATGGGAGGAGCTGGAGCCTATCCAAGCAGTCATTGGGTGAAATGCAGGATACACCCTGGAAAGGTCACCAATCCATCACAGGGCACTTTCAGTCTAGCCTCTTATAAATACCTTCTATTTACTGTTTTTTACTACATAGAGTTACAACTGGTAAACATTTCATCCATCCATCCATTTTCTAAGCCGCTTTTCCGTCAGGGTCGCGGGGGGGTGCTGGAGACCTATCCCAGCAGACTTCGGGCGAAAGGCAGGATACACCCTGGACAGGTCACCAGTCCATCGCAGGGCAGACAGACAGACAGACACAGACAGTCACTCACACACTCACATCCAGGGGCAATTTAGCATGTCCAACTGGCCTGACTGCATGTCTTTGGACTGTGGGAGGAAACCGGAGAACCCGGAGGAAACCCACACAGACATGGGGAGAACATGCAAACTCCACACAGAGAGGACCCCGGTCACCCGGGGCCAGCGCTAGCCTTTTTAATGGCCCTAAGCAGGAATCACTTATTGCCTGAATATATAAGCCTGGATTAATCACATTCTGGGTATCTAAACCTGAATAATTCACAGTATGAACTTGGATTATTTACAGTTTGGGTAACTAAACCTGGATAAATCTGTCTGAGCATCTAAACCTGGATTAACAGAGAACGCTGCTAACCACTGCTATAAAATAAATATGTGTTTCTTATGTTTTGTTAAGTTGAAACTAGGTCAGAAAGCTTAAGCTGAACCTGCTTTGTTAAACAGACCCCAGATCCACCCAAAAAGTTTGACTGCTGCAGGGCCTTAAGCAACTGCTTATGTCACTCATTAGATAAAGCCAGTACTGTGTTGCTTATCTATAAAACTACAAATATCAGGTTGGATTTGAAGTATTAAAGGCCTAAGATCAGGACTGAGGCAAAAGACTCACTTGACTGGGACAACTCTAATCTCCAAACAATGTTTTACATGCTGCACTGCACCAGTGTTCTGGCTAAGGGGTTGTGTGTATGTTAAAGAAAAAAAACAGCCCAGCAAAAAAATCAATTGCGAAAACATTTGGCTTTTTTTAAAAACCTAGGCTGACCGCCTCTTTCAGTCGCAGTGCCTTATTCACTCTTTCTCTTTGCCGCTCACTTTCTCTCTCTTCTTTCATACATTCAATCTCGTTCTCCCTCCCTTTCCCCAACAGTGCCTGTATCTATTTGCATTATATCCATACTGAGTATTTGGGTACCAAGGGCTGCCAAATGAGTGGTCTAGCAATAATATGAAAATCTGACCTCATTCCGCGCAGGGTCAGCGCCAATAAACAGGAGCCACAGGAGAGGAGCTGTGGAGCTGGAGATTCTAATCTTCTCCCAGCACCCTGGATGAAGGACTCTGAGCAAGAGGTCACAGCCCAACCTCTCTCTTACTGAGTCCATGTCTGCCTGCTTAAGTAATGCACTCTCTCTCACTCCCTTTCTCTCTCTCTCTGTCTGTCTCTCTATCTCATTCCTTCTGTGTTCTTCTTTATAAAAACTGACCTTTCACTGAAATTAAGCTCACCGACATCTACTCGTTCGGGGCAAAGTTTAAACTAATTAATGAGCATTTCACCAGTCGGTAGACTGAGACAAAGAGAGAACCTGTCATGCGCTTGGGCCCAGTGGCATCGGAATAATTTGTACAATGTCAGTGCAAAGCTAAAATAGCATCTCCAGGGCTTCATTGGGGTAAAAGCCTTTAAATGAATGGCTGCTGGTACACTGTTAGTTTTCAGCACAAGTCCTCATATTACATGAAAATTGTCACCCTGGATCACATACTGTGAGCAGCAGTCATACAGCAGTTACTTTATGACACTTAATTGACAGTAGGTGATGATTATTATGTCATTGAGGGAGCGCATACAGTAGGCTGTGATTAAAATGTCATTGAAATGAACTTGATAATGTTATATGATTGTACTCTTGTTATGGGAGCTTTCTCTCATAAGGCACTGGCACTGAAGGTGTGAAGGAATGGAAATGTTTTGACATAAGCCATGGTGTATGTATAGACATTTAATTATGATTCTGTAATGAGGAGCTGAGGAGTAAGTGCTTAAATAAGCACTTAAACAAGACATGAGAACAGCTGGCCATAGAATGCACATATTGCATAACATTTCTCTGTAGCTTTGCTGTGCTTGTTAAAGGCCCTGTTTACAGTATCACATTTCAGGTCATTTCAATTCAACTGATGGATCAATGCTATGCCCACAAATATATTCTTTTGTGGCTACTGATGTGTGGTTGTAGTTTTCTTTGTGTAAAGAAAGCTGACTTTATTATAGTAATAAAATTCATGGTAGTTTCCATCAGACATAAATGAACAAAATTCAGATTTTCTGCTTTTTCTCATTAGGACTACTTATGACTCAAAAGAAGAGGAACTAGTACTCAAAAGGAAAAAAGCGTAAAGAAGAACCACTGAAAGGAACCAAGACCCAAAACGAAGACATTTCAGAAAGCAAAAAGAAACACTGAGAGCAGCCAAGACCCCAAAAGAAGAAACATTGTAAGGACCCAAGACTCCATAGAAAGGTCTCACCAAGAGAGTACCAAAGAAACACAACTCAAACAAGACTCAAAAGACTCCCTAAGAGCATGAGGTAGAAACACTAAAAAGAACCAAGATGCAAAAGGAGAGTATGAGGAAGAACCATTGACAGGAACCAGTCTCCAAAGGATGAACTCCCTAAGAGCATGAAGAAGAACCACTGAGAGGAACCAAGAATCCAGAGGAAGAACTCCCCTAGAGCACGAGGAAGAACAACTGAGAGGAGCCAAGACTCAAGACTCTTGCCCTCTTTTTATCTTCTTCTGATCTTTCTCTTCTCTTCTCTCCTCTTCTCTTCTCTTCTCTTCTCTTCTCTTCTCTTCTCATCCCTTCACGTATGAGTACACTGATTCATTCAGTCAAGATAACTTCTTTAATATGCCTTTGAGATTTTATTAAATTATATTTTTTACAGTCAAAACAAATGTGGCCTGATTCATTACAAGGCAAAAACAGACTGACTGTCAGTGATTCATGTCCATAATTCCCTCTGCTTTTCTGGTTCAGAGTGTTCCTTTACACTGTGTTCAAAACACCCTGAGATACACCCTGAAAACATGAGGAAGAACCACTCTCAGTAACACTCCAACTCTTCAAGAGTATGAAGAACACACTCAGCGAGGAATTTCTTTAAAAATAATAGTTCCTAAATGGGTACTGGTTTGGGCAATTGGTTCTAAGAAAATATTTTAGTATAACTTTAGTTCTAAAGTTAGTATAGCACCTTTACATTGTGTGGAGGTTCTGCACACTTCAAAATGCTTCTTCACATGTGCACATCTCATTTGTAAGACGATTCTATGGCATCACTCCAAATAACCTTTTTGAATGTTTTATTTTTAACAGTGAAGACTGAAACAGAAATGCTTTCTAAGAGCATGAAAACAAAATGACTAAGAGGACCCAAGAGTGCAACCTATGTTCATCTGGACTGCAACAAAAAGCAGTTCAAAGAGAAGTGGAGCAAAATTACAAGGAGGATAAAACAGAAGCACTGATGTGATGCAGAAGAAGTATCTGCCAGATAAATCAGGAACTGATGGTAAAGTCTGTCAAAGAACACATCTAAGATGGCCACTAGATTGTGTAACAAGTGTTACATTGCACAAAAAGTGAGATCTATGCTGTGGTTAACTACAGCAAAACAATTATAGTTGCAAGTGAAATACTCCTTTTATTTTACAGGTAACTCTTGTAACCTGCACTATAGGCAGCTGTACAGTAACTTGATACCTTTACAGACCTCTCATACCAAATTGATCTGTTCTGCGTGGGGTAGAAGTGCTGGAATTATAACAGCCACTCAGTATTCTCCATGCAAGATGACTCCGGCCCCATATTGACAGCTTTTATACTCAGTGTCACCTTGTGGATCAATCCAAGCTTGTGGAGTGGAGAACGGAATGCCATTAGTCCTCCAGGAGAGTGTGAGCATATATTGCATGTCAAAATCCTTCTGTCCCTGGTGATGTGCAGGTAGAGGAGGGGGGGTGGTGGCAAGGTGAGTGCTGTAAAATCAAATTGTCCTCCAGAGACACAGAGGCATAATTTCAATCAGAAACATAATCTCCTAAATGTTTGTCTCATCTCACCTGTCACCTTAGGTAAGTCTGACTTCTCTTCTCTTCTCTTCTCTTCTCTTCTCTTCTCTTCTCTTCTCTTCTCTTCTCTTCTCTTCTCTTCTTCTGATCCTTCCTTTCTTCTCTTCTCTTCTGTTCTCTTCTTCTGATCTTTCCTTTCTTCTGTTCTCTTCTGTTCTCCTGATCTCTCCTTTATTCTCTTCTATTCTATTTTCTTGTTTTCTTTCTCTTCTCTTATTTTGCCCTCTTTTATCTGCTAATCTCCTCTTCTCTTCTTCATCTTTCTTTTCTATCTTCTCTTCACTTGTCTTCTATATTTTCATCTTTGCATAGTTTGCATAGTACTACACTGACTCATACAGCCAACAGATAATTTCTGCCTTTTAGGGATTTTGTTAATAATATTTTACAGTCAAATGTGGCCTGAATCATTACAAGGCAACAGACTGACTGTCAGTGATTCATGTTCATAAACCCCTCTGCTTTTCTCTGTCCAAATCACGGCCAGTTTGTTCTCTTTGTTACAGCTTTGTAGTTTTCACCAGAACATACTCCATATGCCATGTTCTTGTCTTGCCATGTTATTAATTCTGAACATCCATCAACTTTTCTTTGTGTACAGTTATACAGACATGTTTGTTATCCAAATTTTCAACTTTTAGTTTTATGCTAGAGCTACAAGACTATTTCTCTTCTTTTCTCCTGATCTCCCCTTTCCTTTCTTCTCCATTTTCTTTCAATTCTCTTCTCTTCTTTTCTCTATTTTCTTTCTCTTCTCCTGATCTCTCCTTTCTTCTCTTCTCCTGATCTCTCCTTTCTTCTCTTCTCCTGATCTCTCCTTTCTTCTCTTCTCCTGATCTCTCCTTTCTTCTCTTCTCTTCTCTTCTCTTCCCTCAGTACTACACTTTTCACCAGAACATACTTCATATGCCGTGTTGTTTTCTTGCCATGTTATTAATTCTGAACATCCATCATCTTTTCTTTGTGTACCGTTATACAGACTTGTTTGTAAAAGCAAATCTGCTTCAGATAACTTAACAAATCAATGTGGTGTCTGTGTGATTTAGGCATGAATATAGCACAATGTTAACAGGAGAACTAGGTATCCATTGCTTGTAGTGGTATCATCTTCATAGGTCAAGTACAAAACCAAAGAAGAACTTCAGACACAAAACATGCCTTGGCTTATTGACTACATTTGAGATAAAGGGGTTGACTACTTGCACAATTCTGACAAGTCCAATGTTCTTTATGGTTATTGTTGCCTGGCAGCATATGTAGAAATTGTACTAATAGACTAAAAGGTTCAGTAGTACAAAAGAATACATTTGAAGTATTTTCCATTCAAAAATTAACCTGTTTTAGATGTTCACTGCAGACATAGATGTTTGAGAACTGACAAAATATGAACATTGGTCATTTTAAAGGTGGAAAAAATAAAGAATTCTAATAACTCTGTTTACATTAGCCAAACCAAAGAAAATGATTAGCCACTCAGCTACCCCATCAGATGAACTGACACTAAAGCTAACACTGGGGCTAATCAGAGCAATGTGCTGAGAGAAGGACTCATCATCATTTATCCATCTTTTAGCAATGAAATTAAACATAAGAATGACATGTGTACAAGTGCATTACTATTTCTGAAAGAAATTTGAAAGAAAGTGCATTTGTTGGTTAACTGATCTTACCACTTGTGAAACATTTAATGTTAGACCACATATTAAAATGATTTTTAGCAAATAAAGTAACCCAGATGAACTATAGCTTACCATAGAGCCTGTGTAGGCCTGAATATTAATAGTTTTCATATTATTGATAGCCTTTCACAGAGATTAATCCAAAACCTTTTCAGATTCAGGATGGAAAAATCTGAACCACCTTCTAGATGATGAGGATGGCATTTAGCAGGAGTTTGATTTTCCTTTCCACCATTGCTTAATCTACTCATTCTGGTTAATTTACTGCCACCGCGGCTCTCACTGCAGGTTTGTTCTGGAAAGTTTTGTTTTTACTTGATGTTGGAAATAGACAATGGTGATTGGCTAGGAAGCATGTCAGTTATAATATTTCAATATTCAATTGTGCAAATTTGATATGTAGTTATATATTTTAAATTATTTTGTCTGATCAAATGACACTAAAATTATTTTGTTTGATCACCACTGTCTCTTAAACAGTCATCTTTTTGGTCAGTTTAGGTGACTACAGAATTTTCTGAATGCTTGCTGTCCTGCATCATTTGATTCTGGACAGAGAATGAGATGTCCATTGACTTTGCAAGGGACAACTCAGGACTCGCTGGACTTACAATGTATAATTTGTTCCTCTTGTGTGTTATTAATGGCCAAGTGGCCTCACCCTACAGCACCTGGATTAACTTGTCTGCTGTGAACCTTGTGAAGCCATCAGCAGCACACATCAATCGGTCCAGTCAAGCCCCCCCACCCCCAACACACACACACACACACACACACATACATACACACACACACACTCACTCTCCCATCCACATCAATCCAAGGTGAGAACAGAGGTGATGGAGGATGGGCCAGTGAAT
Source organism: Pygocentrus nattereri (assembly GCF_015220715.1). Taxonomy (NCBI): domain Eukaryota; kingdom Metazoa; phylum Chordata; class Actinopteri; order Characiformes; family Serrasalmidae; genus Pygocentrus; species Pygocentrus nattereri. The sequence goes on from NC_051217.1 coordinate 16,942,312, forward strand.
TGATGGGAGAACGGGAGACAGGAAGCAAAAGATTTGAGAAAAAAGTGCTTCAGTATGCTCTGAGCCACAAAGGACACTTCTCTTCTTGACATGGCACAGTGTTACGGTTCAGCTACAGTCCTGGACCTGCTCCAGTACACATCTGGATGAGGGGAGTGACATTCCAAAACTATAATGTTATGATCCACCTGTCAGCCTGGGATCTGAGTCATAATGTGAGGGGGGCACTTTTTCCATCATTCTGTATAGTTTCTTTTATAGGCGTTTTCATCTCTCATTGCTCAGGGAAGGCATGCAGTGAAAGTGTCATAACTCTTATGAGGTATGCCAAGCCTTAGGGGAGAATGGGATAAGATGAGGGAAGATGAGATGCCTCATGTATCTCCATAAACCACAAACAAAACCAGAAAAGTGCTTTTACTGAGAGTGCAGAGCAATTGCTCAGCTTAAGCATGTTGTTGCTATGGTATACCAGGTGGTTGCTAGAGTGTTGCTGAGTTGCAATGGTGTCTCTGGACATTGCTTAGGTGGTATTCCAACTGGTTTCTAGAGTGTTAACCCTGGTGGTTGCTAGGGTGATGTTAGGTGGTGTCAATAGAGTTGAACAGTCTTGTTCCAGAAGTAAAAATCCTATTCATAACTGCCATGGGGATTTTGATTTCTACCCCTAATATTTTATTCAGACAACTTAGACTTACCATGAGCTAGTAAACTGTGAGATGATGGTATATGTTCCAATTAAAGCCACAAGTCAGCCTGGTTTCAACTTTGTTTCCAAAGCACTGCATTTTATTACCTCATACCTCATAAAGAAATACATTACCCACATGTCCTAAAGTGAGCTCCTCCAATCAGAGACATTGCTGTTACCATGGAGATTCAAACAGTGGTGCACAGTTTCCCTATCGGATATGATGTGTTTATTTAGGAATATAAAGGACATGAGAGTTCAGAGGGCTGAAAATCAAGAGTCTGGCTTGTGGTGGAGTGAAGTTAGTTTGGGGGCAGTTGGTTGGTTTCTGTCAGAGATAGTATGAAAGACTGTGCAGACAGGGCTGTGGTGATATAAGTGATTTACTTTGAGGTCCACAACACTTCAGATTGCACATCCACTAAAATATTTTATCTAAGCCACATGAACATATTCAGTATAATCAGTGAAAAAAAAAATCCTGTGTTTGAGAAATTGAGAAGCTGCTGTTTACATATAACTAAGCATTTAAAATAGACCTCATTCACCTATCTTAGTTTTTTTTCTTAAAATTGTTCTTTATGTTCTTAAATTTGTTCTAAAAAGGTCAGATTGATAGTAAGTTCTCAAAGGTTCCCACCTTTGCTTAGATTTTGTTTCATCCCAGATGAAAGAAAACACTGAATGGTGAATGCTAGAATCTTTGTGAAAACTGCAGACACTGCAAGTTTTGAGAAGCAATTTATTCTTAAGAATAGTTGCTGAAGGGGGCCGAATGTTACTCACTTCAGCTGATGTGTATTTTATATTTATGTGACTCATGGGGTTTGTTTTTGACATCGAGCAATCAGCTGTGCTGTGGTTTCCAACCTGCATAGTTTCAATTATCTCCATCAGCATAGTGTATCTAGGTAGGGTAGAATACAAACAAGAAATTCCATATTATCTAATGACCAAACCAAATACTCAGTTATTACTCAATTTTAATAACTTAAATACAACTATTAAATGTTTCATAATTTGTTATTTTGAGACCTGTCCAGTGTTTCTCCTACCTTCTGCCCAGTGAACACTGGGATAGGCTCCAGCACCCTCCTCGACCAAGATGGGTTAGCAGCTTTTATAAGATGGATGGATGTTATTTTGACAAAAATAAGTTGTCTTCTAAAGTTTCTCATTAGGTTGAATGAGACTTTTGCAAAGTGATGTGAGGCTAGACAAGCTTTGCAACACCTCTGTGAGTGGAGCATGGATGGGTCAATTGACTGAATACAAAATACGAACAAGTCCAGCCTCTCTTAGTTACTGTTACTGTGTTTCCCAGATTTTAAGCTTAGGCCGTCTGGTAGCATCTGTTGTAACAGTAGTGCTAACAGATTCACTGAATTAGAAAGTTCAGTAGCACAAAGGAAAGGAAGCACACAGATCATTATATTTATTTTTTTTGTTTCATTTCAAAGTAAACTGGCTTCATAAGATGTTCAGTGCAGAAATTCATGTCTGAGAATTGACAACATACGTATGAAAGTTGGCCAATTTGAAGCAAAACTGTTTGGAATGAATCAAACCAAGGGACTCTTTCAGTCACTGAGTGTTAAAGTGTCTGATTTTCATGTCCCATAAGGAGGAGGTTTTAAGAGGCTGGAGCTGCCCCTTCAGATGAGCTAACGCTAAAGATAATGGCTCTTAGAAGACTTAGTTTAACATTGTTTTATAGTGTTATTTGTTACTGACATTATATTAAATGAGTGGTAGTAAATACAGTAACCTAGCTGACTTTACTTTATCTTAAAACCTGTTAATAGTTTTGACAGTAAGGCATGGGTATTTTTTTTTTTCAGGATCAAATTAAAACAGCATCACATTCCAGATGATCAGGATAGTATGTCTCAGAATTACCATTGCTTAACCTTATAACTCTGATTAATATACTGCCACCATCTTAGCATTATGGAGGAAATAGCACCTAGAAATGATTATGATTGGTGAGAGGTGGGTCAGTCTTTATTTTGCAGTTGAACTTTGCTGTTGAAAACTAGCAATGTTGATATATATGAATGCACATTGTCCATTAAAAGTTTGGGGACATGTTAAATTCCTCAGAATTTTCCAAATAAAATTAGATTGTCAGTGTTATTTTCAAATTATTAAGAAAAATTCCAGCAAATATACAGACATCATGAAACAACATGCTAATCCTTTGTGTACATTTAGCTTTATTTCATGTTTTCCTTAATGATGTTTATTTAAACAATGATTCAACAGTTTTCTTTTCCAAGATGTCTTTAGAAGCTCACAATAAAACTCTTTTGGCCCAAAGGTGGTATAAACATATGAAAGATGTAAGTGCTGAACATGGCCAATGACATCACAGTAAGTTCTTGCAAGATCTAAACAGCTTTCCTGTTGTTCAGTTCAGTTTTTATAATGTTTGTTCAGTTATTATAATCCAAAGAAAAAAATATGCTATTTTTTTTTAAAAGCCAGGTTTGACAGGCAGTGAATGTGCCAGCATTTCGTGCTTGTGTGTTAGTGTGATACGGAACAGCTCATTGCACAGTTTCTGTCACCCAGCAGCTCAAACCCTCTTTACCAGGAAAACAAACCCAGAGGTTCCACTGGAGGCGATGTGCTTCTGAGTGACTGCCGAGTGTCAGACTTTTACTGTAACTACTTTCCAGTCGAGGTCCTCCAAAATATTGTATTATTGATGCTCTGGCCTCATTTGTGATAGGAAATAGTGCTTTGTAAGTACAGGCAGTAAAACTGTAGCAGAGCCTAAGCTTTAAAACATTAGACAAAACATGAAGCGAGCACCCATAGAGTATTTGAGTGCCGAAGGAAAAAGGAAATGAGGAGTGAGAGGTTTAAGGCAGTGTGTGAGGATGAAAAGAGGAGTGACTCATTTGGAGAGATGATATTAGAGGAGTATTATGCTAAGGGGAAAAAAACACTACAAACCAAATGCTACACAGTTGCATGTGATTAATTCTTTATAAGGTGATGATAAATTTTACTTGACGTGTAAAATCTCACAGTTCTGACTAAATCTTTCTGCTTTAACCCTTTAATGCCAATACAGAAAGCAGCTGTTTTTGCTGTTTAATCCACCCCTCTCTTGTAATAACATGCTCAGTGCGATATCATTCATTTTGATGGTCCAAAAAAGCTAAAAAGTCTTTTGTTTTTGGGGGTTTTCTGTTTCTACTTCGTGGAAGCAAACATATAAATAGACAATGGGAACCATCAGGGCTTTCTAGGCCTTCAGAGAATAATTGTGCATATATTTAAACTCTGTGAATACTGGAATAATACTAACATTTTGGTTGGACGTAAAAGGATTCAAATCTTGAATTTCCCAATGAATTTTTGAATTTGGATTTTTCCCCTTTCTACCTAGATACAGTCAATCAATTGGTCTCACTGGTTATCCCAGTTCGAATTTTTTTTGTTTGTTTTACAGACATTCTATTAATGGTTCCAGTGGGAAGTTGTTGTTTTTTTTTTAATTCCCAGAATGTTCTTCTGCTACCTGCAATGGACTGGCGACCTGTCCAGGGTGTATCCTGCCTTCCGCCCAATGACAGCTGGGATAGGCTCCAGCAATTCCATGAGAAAAATATCACAATAGGACTTCTGCATGTTCTAGATATTTCAATGACTGTAAATATGAGTGTTAGATTAACAAGGTTCAGTCAGTGGTTAGAAATGGAAAACAGCAACAGAAATGAAGGTAAAAATATGTAAATGTCTCTAACAAGCCTTAAATAAAACAAAGATAATGTCTGACATCAAATGTCCTTGTGTAATATAACATGGCAAAAAAGTTAATCAGTACCAGTGTTAGATAAACCTAACATCTGATCAGTGGGTTTTTTCTTGCGTATTTACAGTGTTTTGGCATCCAACAATATAAGCTGAATGGTGCTTCTTTTATACAGTGATAGAAAAGGTGCTGGTTCTTTTTAATGTAGCCATACACCTGCACACACTACTGTGGAGGCAGATTTTAATGAGTAATTGAACTGTAAAGAATAACAGAGAGTGTATCACCAGAGAGATGTTAGGTGAGATAGGGTTAACAGTGGTCAGTTGGGGGTCTGTGTTGGGTAGTAACAGTAGGGGTCAGAGGAAGTCTCTCCAGGAGATTTCTTCTCTTTATTTTCCACAGTAACTCATTCTGAATTCCACTCCCAGAATCGACTGTATTCCCACCTGTATGTGTAGGCATACAAAAAGGGGAAACCTGGGCTGACCCCTCTCTCTGCTTCTCTCTCTCCCTTCCTCTCTCCCCTCATGCTGTCTTTTGCCCTCCCCCCTTCCTCCTTGCTTGCTCTTTCTTTCTCTCTTTCTCTTTCTCATTTTTCTTCACCCCTTCTTACTCTGTTTCTCTCTCTCCCACCCTTTCTCACCCTTTCTCTCCTCATGATGTCTTTTGCTCTCCCCCTTTGCTCCTTGATTGCTTTCTCTGTCTCCCCTCTCTCTTTTTTCCCTCAAAATTTGTCTCTCCTTTCCTCTCCTCATTTCTTTTTCTCTTCTTTTCGCTCTCTCTGTCTCTCTTGGTCACCTGCCCTCTCTCTCTCTCTCTCTCCCTCTCTCTCTCTCTCTCCTCATGCTGTCTTTACCTCCCCTCTTTTTTTCTCTCTCTCTGTCTGTCATTCCTTTTCTCCCCTCTCTCTATAACTCTCTCTTTCTATCTTCTTTTCCCCCTCTCTTTTTTTCTCTTCTACCTCTCCCCATCTTCTCTCTCTCTCTCTCTCTCTCTCTCTCTCTCTCTCTCTCTCTCTCTCTCCTCATGCTGTCTTCACCCCCCCCCTTCCTCTTTGGTTGCTTTTTCTTCTCTCTCCAGTCTCTCTTTTTCTCTCTCTCTGTCCATCCCTCCTTTTCTCCCCTCATTTTTTCTCCCTTCTCTCTATAACTCTCTCTCTTTCTATCTTCTTTTCCCCCTTTCTCTTTTTCTCTTCTATCTCTCCCCATCTTCTCTCTCTCTCTCTCGCTCGCTCTCTCTCTGCTTTCTGTCTCTCTCCTTCTCTCTCATATTCTTACTTCTCTTTCCGTTCTCTTGATATTTCTCTCTGTCTTATCCCAACTCTTTTTCTCTCTCCTCTCTCTGCCTCTATCTCCTCTCTCTTTCTCTCTCTACTCCCTCTCTCCCTCTCTCTCTCCTCCCTCTCTCTCACACACAGCTGGTGTTTACTCTGAAGGCAGGACAGGCTGGTGGACTCGTAGCACTGAATGCTAATGTACTTTTCTGCCACATCGTCAGGCCAGCACTGACTATGCATGTGTGAGTGTTTGTGCAGAAATCATGCATAAATACATATGCATTTATACACTTGTTTACACATATGTGTGAGAGTGTGTCTATCCTAAGCATGTCTGTGTGTGTATGTGTTTCCTTCAGGCCTATGTAGGTGTATATGAGGATGTACAATCCTGCGCAAAAGTCAGAGACCATACAGTTATTTAAAATCAGGCCAAATCAGCATCAGAAACAGGAATATTTAATAGTAACAGAAATTTACCTTTTTTCAGTATTTGGCCTCCAGGGGCTAAATTACAGAAACTTATTAAGGTTCAAATCTTATCTTATCTGCTTAGTCACCATGACAACAGCTAGGACTGAATTTAGGACAGAAGCTCTTACAGAACAACGGTTCTTAAGTTCATAATTTTATCATTAACTTGAGTATTACAGAAACATCCTAAATAGACAAAATTTCCTCAATTCTGCCCTAACTTTGAGTTTTAACCATCGATTTCTATTGTTTTATGCAGTGACAGCATAGTTTTCTATAACTAGCGTAATGATGCTACATTCATCTACATTGAAAATGGCACTTTGAATTTTTTGAGTTTTTTTCTAACAGCGTTTTAAAACCCCAGACGCTGCAGACACGACCTCCACTGCCTCCGCTTACTACCATTGCGTGTTAATGTTGATGAAAAAAAAGACTGAAAATGTGTCTGTTTATTAAGAGGAATAACGTTAGTGCGCTTGGCACAAACATAATGTGTTTGGAAAACTGAAACCAAAAGTGAGGACGAGTAAGTAACACTCTGACAAACAGCACAAAGCACTGTCACAATATTATTATTGTTATGATTATTATTATTGTTATTATTATTGTTATTGTTATTATTGTTATAATTGTTAGATTTTAGTTTTGTTTGACCTTTTTAATGCCAGTAACAGTAGCTAATGTTAGCTGCATGGCTAGCTACCTTGATTACTTTAGTTGCGTGTTTACAGCGTATGGTCGGTTGCTAGGTAACAGATTGGACAGTTGATTTGACTTTGATCCAGTAAGTTAGGATTTCTTACCTTGAGATAAGACGCTGTAAGATAAGATTTCTAAATCAAGATAAAATTTGCTTCATTAATATGACTTTGTGAAAAAGTCTTATCTTGACCTTGCAGATCTTAGGTTAAGACAAAAAGATGGGAAGTTTCTGTAATATGAATCCTGGTTTGGACACCTTGTCCTTTCTTATGCAAATAGAGTTTATTTTTATCTAATTTCTTTGGAAATATCTCTTGAAGGTGGAGTAATTTGTACTTAACCGCTAATTTGACTGGAAATTGGATGAAAAAAGATCTGATCTCTGACATTTTTACAGTACTGTATGTGTTTTTGTCTGTTCTAGGCATGTCTGGGTGTGTGAGTGTCTGTGTGTGTTTGTCTGACAGATAAAAATGAAGTGTTATATAACTGGGGTGTGTGTGTGTGTGTGTGTGTGTGTGTGAGTGTGTGTGTGTGTGTGTGTGTGTGTGTGTGTGATGGGATGTGTATGTATGGCCTCTATCAGCCATATGCTCTGCGTCTGTTGTTTGTGAAGTGGTAATTGGGCCTGATTCGGACTGTCAGAGAAAAGGAGAAAGCTCTCCCTCTCCCTCTCCCTCTCTCTCTCTCTCTCTCTCTCTCTCTCTTTGTGAGGAGGTTAACTAAGGCGAATGTTCACAGGCTGTGGGGAAATAAAGAGCCGCTGCTGTTCAGTCAGCTTTTTCTGCCCTGTCAAAACTCAACACCCAATGATGATTAACACAAGGTGGAAACTGATGAGGGCGAGCATTTGAATAATGGACACTCAGCATGGACCCAATTTTCAGCTGAAACAGGGATTGTGATGATTGTGTGTTTCAACAGCGCTACTGGAGTAACATGCACAGTAAGAGTTAAGCCTATTTGGTCTAAAATGTCACAAAATAAATAAATAACTCTTTATTTAGGCCATTCCCAAGGCGGTCTAATTTCAGCTATCAGTCAATTGATTTCATGCTTTTTACAAATAGCCACTGTCTTTGAACACTTCGAGCCGCCTCCATGGCCAAGAACTCTCCCCACAAGTAATTTGATGGAACAACCCAACTATTTCACAATTATCTCATCAATTAAGAGCCTGCGTGTGTGTCAGGGTGTAATTAGTGAAGTGTGTGTGGTGGGTTTTAGCTGACCCGCTGCTGTCAAACCCGTAACTGATGAGCCAGAGCAGCGCACACACCCCTACATTTCACACGCCACCACTGAGCTGTGTGTATGTACACCTTATGTGGATCTGCTTCATGCTTATCTCTCTTTCTCACTCTCTCTCTTTTTCAATTCAGTTCAGTTCAATCCACTTCAGTAAACTTTACTGGCACGACCACATTTAGTTACAATTTCACAGAGATGGAGACTCGAGTCAGTAGCTGAGACCTGACAGTCAGTAAACTTGAGACTGGGCCTGAACTTTCTCTTAAATGACTCTCGAATTAAACTCGCCCTTAAATGACTCACAACTCAACAAGTACTTGCCCTTTACTGACCTGTGACTGGACACAGACTCACCTTTAACTGATTTGCGACTTAACCTTGATTCACCAATAACTGGCTCATGAGTCAACTAGGACTCGCCCTCAACAGGCTTGTAACCAGACTTAGACTTACCTTCAACTGACTTGCATCTTGATCCAGACTCACCCTTTAGTGACTCAAAACTAAACTAGTACTTGCCCATAACTGACCTGCGACTGGACGCTGACTCATCTTCAACTGATTTGCAACTCCACTTTGATTCACCATTACGTGACTCACAATTCAGCTAGGACTCACTCTTAACTGACTTGCAACTGAACTCAGACTAACCCCTAAACTGACTCATGACTGCAATGTGACTCACCCTTAACTGACTCACAACTGGACTTGGACTCTGAAACTTTTAAGTGACTCAAAACTCAACTAGGATTCACCCATATTTGAGCAACAACTGAGGAGGCTCCCTTTAGCAATTTGCCACTTGACCAGGGCTCACTCTTAACTGACTCACGACTCAACTCAGGCTCACCCTTAACTGGCACACAGCTCTTCTTTGACACACCCTTATCTGACTCGTGACTCAACTTAGACTCTTATATAACTTTCACTCAACCTCTATTTGACTCATGACTCGACCTTAACCTAAATTCGCAATGCAACACATTTTCGCCCTAATTGACTTGCAATTTGACTTGGACACTCCCTTATTTGACTCACAAATCAACTCAAGATTTTCAGGCTAAGAAAAAAAAAAACATGAACAAAACTACTAAATAATGACTGCCAACCTTAATACTGTAAAAAAACTAAATAAACCTTTTATTTCCTACTTTCCTTTTTTGACTAAGTTTGATTTCAAGTCATGTGCAGTCATTACCAACTGTGACTGGTTCAATATGGCTTTAAATAACAAGCCTGCCGTCCTAGAAAAATTCTCATATCGATGGACACTATGAGGTTTTATTAGTAGTAAATGTGGCATTAAAAGAAACAGATAAAAAAACTAGCTAGCATGCTTGCTAGATGAATTAACCAACCATTTCAGGATGTTTTGCCCCTTTTCCTTAATTTCCTTAATGCATGTATCTTTTCAGTTTTGTCCTCCAGACTGAAGGTTTTTCTGTAAAGAAAGGCTCTTTGGAGGAAGAAGCATACTTTGTAATAGGGATCTACTTTTGTGCAATGCTAATAACAAGACCATTAATATGATAAGATCTAACATTTAGTTTGAAATTATCAGTTACAATGATATTCTTTCCCAGTTTCTCTCCTCTTCTTTCTCTCTAATATCAACGCTTTACATCCTTTCCTAAACCCTGGACTCCCACTCTTTTTCCTCTCCTCTTCTCTCAATCTCTCCAGAATGTTAGGTCTCAGTAGTATGTGCAGTAACACTGCATTGCTGGATGCTGGAGAGTTTTACAGTAATTAGGTTTTAGATTGGGCAGACTGGCCTGGGGTCCCTACAGCCCTGATCTCACCTCAAGCCTGTCGCTAATGCTGCTAATGTCCTACTCAATTAGGAACTCATACAAATTTGCACACTCATTTGAACTCACACATGCACTAGGTTTCAGTCAAAGGCATGCACAATATGTCCAGAATAATCTAGACATCTGACTGTCCAATATAAGGGTATTATTAGGGATGGTCATTTAGATCTTGATCACTGTCATTACTAACTCTTTCCAAAATTAATTATTCAAAGTGTGCAAGCATTCAGTAGAGCGTCATCATTCCAACACATACAAATTTATTCAATTAAATCGTTACAACTCATTTTAAAGGTGTTCAGTGGTGCTTCAGCTCATCCCAAAGGTGTACATTGGTGATTCAACTCATCCCAAAGGTGTAAAGTGGTGATTCAACTCATCCCAATGGTGTACAGTGGTGATTCAACTCATCCCAGTGGTGTACAGTGGTGATTCAACTCATCCCAAAGGTGTACAGTGGTGATTCAACTCATCCCAATGGTGGACAGTGGTGATTCAACTCATCCCATAAGGGTACAGTGGTGATTCAACTCATCCCATAAGGGTACAGTGGTGCATCAACTCATCCCAAAGGAGTACAGTGGTGATTTAACTCATCCCAATGGTGTACAGCTGTGATTCAACTCATCCCAAAGGGGTACAGTGGTGCATCAATTCATCCCAAACATCCCAAAGGTGTACAGTGGTACTTCAACTAAACCAAAAGGTGTACAGTAGTGCTTCAGCTCATCCCAAAGGTGCAAAGTGGTGCTTCAACTCATCCCAAAGGTGTACAGTGGTACTTCAACTCATCCCAAAGGTGTACAGTGGTGATTCAACTTATCCCAAAGGGGTACAGTGGTGCATCAATTCATCCCAAACATCCCAAAGGTGTACAGTGGTACTTCAACTAATCCAAAAGGTGTACAGTAGTGCTTCAGCTCATCCCAAAGGTGCAAAGTGGTGCTTCAACTCATCCCAAAGGTGTACAGTGGTACTTCAACTCATTCCAAAGGTGTACAGTGGTGATTCAACTTATCCCAAAGGGGTACAGTGGTGTTTCAACTCATCCCAGAGGTGTACAGTGGTGATTCAACTCATCCCAAAGGTGTACAGTGGTGCTTCAATTGATTCCAAAGCTGATCAATGGAGGATCTCTTCAGTCCATCCTAAATGTGTTCAATCATGCTTCATCATGCCTACTCATGCCAAATGTGGTAAATTAGGCTTCATCATTTAAACTCATCTCAAGCATATTCACTTCAACTCTTAGAGCTTTAGCTTTCCGGATCATATCAGAGGTGTCCAATAGAGCTTATTAGTCACCTCAAAGATGTTCAGTGGAGCATCATCATTTTAACTCATACCAAATGCATTCAGTGGTGTGTCAATTCACATCTAAGCTGTTCAACGGAGCTTCATCACACCGACTCATGACTCCCAATCAGTATCATTGGAGCTTTGCCATTCCAACACATCCTAAATATTTTCAGTGGAGCTTCATCATTCCAGATCAGTGTGTAAAACACCCCTTGGTATTATTTACAGCCAACCACATTGGCTGGCTACTCTAGCGTTGGCTGACTGCTAACCCACTCACCACAGTGGCACTGATGTTAGCTTTAAGAGCAACAAAATGTTTGATTTAACAATTCTTTATCTGGAAATGCTCTGTCTAGTTTGGACTTCCAAATGTTAACTGAGATCATAGACATTTCCTCTTGTGCTTTTTGTTGAAATATTGAATAACAATTAACTCTTTCCATCAATCTCCTGGGAACGTTTTCAGATTTACACTGCATATTAGAAAGTTTTTCACAGAGGTATCTTAAGCATTGTTGCCAGGCTATGAAGGACCAACAGAGCAAACTAATTTGTAGCAGCCTAGGAAGATCAGTGCCGCATCAATTGATAGTTAAGAATGTTAAACACAGTTCCAAATTTGTAATTGAATGTCAGATTTTTTCCGGGACCCCCAGAATTTTGATATTGAGACATTCACAGGGTCCAAGAGATTAATTAGGAGTCCCAGACCCCTAAGAACCCCTCTGTTTCACACCTTGTTCTAGATTATCCCAAATGTGATACATGAAGCTCCATCACACCAATTCATCCCAAAGCTCTTCATTGCAACATCATATTTCTGACTCTTTCAAAGGTATACAATGCTGTTTCAAGTCATCCCAAAATTGTTTACCTGGTACTTCAACTCGCCCAAAAATCCTCAAGGTGCTCAGTGGAGCTACATCTCTACAACCTATCCCAAATGTGTTCAATGGACTTCAAAAATGATTCCACTGCATAAGTGGTGGGAAACTTTGCATCTCTAGTTGAAGCTTGGCATAAGATATAGTGATGAAGAGCTGCTCCAGAGCATACCATTCTATTGCCTGTACACTCTCTTTTAGAAGCATGCTGCTTTGAAACACAACAAAAAGAGGGAATTAAAGCTTATATTTGGAAGCCAAAGTTATTACTGGATTGGTTTCCACAAGAGGTCATCAGCAATACCTTTAGTCATGGAATATAATTATACCATAATCTGTTACATAATCCATAATCCTTTATTTTATTTACACTGTATTGTCTCCTGTCTTGTCTCCAGCCTTTTCTTTTATGGCACTGCTTTAAAACATTAGGTTATGAAAGTGTACAAATATATGCTTTTCACCTGGGATAAAACATGTTTAAGGTACACAGTTGGACCTTAAAACTATTGTTGTACCTTTGAGGTACCATCCATCCATCCATCCATCCATCCATTATCTTCCGCTTTTCCGGGGTTCGGGTCACGGGTGCAGCATCCTAAACAATGAGGCCCAGACCTCCCTTTCCCCAGCCACTTCCACTAGCTCTCCGGGGGGGTTCCGAGACGCTCCCAGGTCAGCTGGGGAATATAATCACGCCAGTGTGTCCTGGGTCTTCCCCAGGGTCTCCTCCCAAGTGGACTTGCCTTGAAAATCGAGAGCCTTGCCTTATGGCTCAGCTCTTTATTATCACAACAGACCGGTAAAGAGCCTGCATCACTGCTGACCCAGCACCAATCTGCCTGTCAATCTCCCGCTCCCTTTTACCATCACTTGTGAACAAGACCCCGAGATACTTAAACTCCTCCACTTGAGGCAAGAGCTTATCCCCGACCCAGAGAGAGCTCTCCACCCTTTTCTGCGTGAGAACCATGGTCTCAGATTTGGAGGTACTGATTCTCATCCTGGCCGCTTCACACTCGGCTGCAAACCAATCCAACGTAAGCTGAAGTTCACGGCCTGATGTCCCCAATAGGACCACATCATCCGCAAACAGCAGCGATGTGACCTTGAGGTCACCAAACCAGACACCCTCCATCCCCTGACTGCGCCTAGAAATTCTATCCATATAAAGTATGAATAGAATCGGTGACAAAGGGCAGCCCTGATGGAGTCCAACTCTCACTGGGAACGAATCTGACTTACTACCGGCCATGCGGACCAAACTCCTGCTTTGTTTGTACAGGGCCTGGATGGCTTGTAGCAAAGAGCCATGTACCTTGTACTCCCGAAGCACCTCCCACAGGATACCCCGGGGAACACAGTCGATTGCCTTCTCCAAATCCACAAAGCACATGTGGACTGGTTGGGCAAACTCCCATGCACCCTCCAGAATCCTGGAGAGGGTGAAGAGTTGGTCCATTGTTCCACAACCAGAGCGGAACCCGCAATGCTCCTCCTGAATCCGGGGTTCGACTATAAGCTGGACTCTCTTCTCCAGTACCCCTGCATAGACCAGGGAGGCTGAGGAGTGTGATTCCCCTGTAGTTGGAACACACCCTCCGGGCCCCCTTTTTAAAAAGAGGCACCACCAGTGGCACCGCCCCCGATGTCCACACAATGTTGAAAAGGCATGTCAGCCAAGACAGCCCCACAACATCCAGAGCCTTGAGGAACTCAGGACGGATCTCATCCACCCCTGGAGCCTTGCCAACTATGAGCTTTTTAACTACCTTAGCAACTTCGGCCTCAGTAATGGACAAGCCTATTCCTGTGTCCCCATACTCTGCCTCCTCACTGGAGAACATGTCGGTGGGATTGAGAAGGTCCTCAAAGTATTCCTTCTACCGCCCAATGACGTCTTCAGTCGAAGTCAGCAGCACACCATCTCCACTGTATTCAGTGCTAATGGCACACTGCTTCCCCCTTCTGAGTCGTCTGATGGTTTGCCAGAATCTTTTCGGAGCCAACTTAAAGTCACTTTCAAAGGCCTCAGCAAACTCCTACCACATGGGTTTTTGCCTTGGCAACGACTGAAGCTGCAGATCACTTTGCCTGTCGATACCTGCCAGCTGCCTCTGGTGTCCCACAGGCCAACGATGCCTGGTAGGACTCCTTCATCAGCTTGATGGCATCTCTCACCTGGGGTGTCCACCACCGGGTTCGAGGATTAATGCCCCGACAGGCACCAACTACCTTGCGACCACAGCTACAGTCAGCCGCTTCAACAATGGAGGAGCGGAACATGACCCATTCTGAGTCAATGTCCCTCACCTCCCCCGATATCTGGTCAAAGTTCTGATGGAGGTGTGAGTTGAAGATCAATCTGACAGGTTCTTCTGCCAGACCTTCCCAGCAAACCCTCACTATACGTTTGGGTTTGCCTGGTCTGACCGGCATCTTCCCCCACCACCTGATCCAACTCACCACCAGGTGGTGATCAATTGACAGCTCAGCTCCTCCAAAACACATGGCCGCAAGTCCAATGACATGACTACAAAGTCAATCATTGAACTGCGGCGTATGGTGTCCTGGCGCCATGTGCACTTATGGACATCCTTGTGTTCAAACATGGTGTTTGTGATGGACAAACTGTGGTTTGCACAGAAGTCCAAAAACTGAACACCACTCGAGTTCAGATCAGAGAGGCCATTCCTCCCAATCACACCCCTCCAGGTCTCACTGTCGTTGCCCACGTGAGCATTGAGGTCCCCCAGTAGGACAATAGAGTCTCCAGGAGGAGCACTTTCAAGCACCCTTCCCAAGGACTCTAAGAAGGCTGGGTACTCTGAACTGTTTGGTGCATAAGCACAGACAACAGTCAATACCCGTTCCCCAACCTGAAGGCGTAGGGAAGCTACCCTCTCGTCCACCGGAGAAAACCCCAACATACAGGCACCGAGTCGAGGGGCTATGAGAAAGCCCACACCTGCCCACCGCCTCTCACCATGGGCAACTCCAGAAAAGAATAAAGTCCAGCCCCTCTCAAGGAGATTGGACCCAGAGCCCAAGCTATGTGTTGAGGTGAGCCTGACTATATCTAGGGGTAACATTCCAAGTTCCAAAAGCCAGTTTCAGCAACCAAGGATCAGAAAGCCAAGGCCCATGCCTTCAGACACTGCCCGATCCACAAAGCACCGAACCCCTACTACTGCCCGTCCCATCGGTGGTGGGTCGATGGGAAGGGGGACTCATGTAATTCCTTTGGGCTGGGCCTGGCCGGGCACCATGAGTAAATGCCCGGCCACCAGACGTTCACTGGCGAGCCCCTCCCCCAGGCCCTGATCCGTGCAGGGTACACAAGTCCTGTTTTTTTTTGTGTTTTCATAGGGAATCACACTTTGTCTGACCTGTCACCTAGGACCAGTTTGCCCTGGGAGACCCTACCAGGAGCTTTTGCTCCAGACAACATAGCTCCTAGGATCATTCAAGCACGAAACCCCTCCACCACGTTAAGGTGGTGATCCATGGAGGGGTTGAGGTACCTTTGTACCTTTATATTTTGTGTATCTGAGTCACTGTGTAAACAATGGGTCTGCCCTAAACAGAAAATTTTACTAATTAGAAAGGGTGTCTGGATAATTTTCCACATTGTGTCTCTAAAGAGCTGCTGTCTGTACACTTATTAACTCAATTACTTGCCGTCTAGCTACGTTACTCCCCAGCCAAAGAAATGTGTGCCACAAGATAACAGCACTTTCAGGGTCACTCACTCATTCATGCACCTTTCCCCACATTCCACATCAATCCTTATAATCTCTGTACTCTTTCACTTTTGCGTCAGTGTGTACTTGACCATGTTCATTCACCCGAGATAAACACAATGATTAGTTACCACAAATTCAGGCCGATACTGTTTACTTCTTCGTATTTCTGAAAAACTGACACGCATGAAATGAATGGAGAGTCCAAGGGCAGATCAATCAGTGCTGAAGAAAGCAACTCTTCAAGCATCTGGCCCCTAAATGGCTGAGAGCAGAAAAATAATTCATTACAGGACATGGGCCTGTAGACCCTAAGGGCATAAAAATGAGTTTGAGGCACTTTTAGAAGCACACTCCTTTGAAACACAACAAAAAAGTAAGGGATTAAAGCACATGTTTATAAGCCAACAGCGACCCTAACTCCCAGTGTGGGATGAAGAGTAATGAAGTCTAACACTGATAATGTTGTCTGATCTGAACCAGATCTGATGTTTTGGACAGCTTTGCCGTACTGGCATGAAAATAAGGCCTTCCTATTGCAGACTGGCCTGAATGCACACAAACTTGGTGAAAGGTTGATCATGAGAGCCTCTTTTCCATGTGTTTCAATTTTTGTGTTACTACATACAACTTAATTGTGGGCCTGGCTTGAGAATAATGGAAGAACTTGCAAGGAGCTGTGGGATATCATGACCTCTGGATGGATGGATGGATGGATGGATGGATGGATAGATAGGTTAAGTGATTAAGTGATACTTTTTTGATCCCACAAACCAGGGAAATTCCACCTCCGCATTTAACCCATCCGTGAAGTGAAACACCACATACACACTAGTGAACACACACACTAGGGGGCAGTGAGCACACACTTGCCTAGAGCGGCGGGCAGCCCTATCCACGGCAGGTGTCTTGCTCAAGGATACCTCAGTCATGGACTGTCGGCCCTGGGGATCGAACCGGCAACCTTCTGGTCACAGGGCCCCAATAGATACTTTAGATACTTTATTCAACCCAAAGGACATTTAGCATCCAGTAGCAGTTGCACAACACACAATAGTGATAATAGTAATAAAGATGATATATAAAATTATAAAAATAAGAATATATCCAAAAAACCTATCTGCAGGCATATATACAACTAGAAATATACAAAAATATGCAATAAGATCTATCCTGAGGTCTATGCCATCTTCCATGGTATTACTGTTTTTAGAATGTCCAATATCACAAGTACTACAACTTCAGAGATGTCATCACTAGAAACAATAGCATATTGTAATTTACTACATTAAACCTTCATTCTGTTTAAATCAGCTGTTTGTCTTTAATGTAATTCCTCAATGCTGCTGTAATATTTACTACATGATATGTAAAACAAGGCCTAATAAGCCTAAATTTAGATTCTTATTATTATTTGGATATGTCTGTGTGTATGTGCTGTGATGGACTGGCAAACCTGTCTAGGGTGTATCCTGCCTTTTGCCCAATGACCGCTGGGATATCCAGCATCCCACCTGGACCCAGATGGATAGGTGGTTTAGAAAATGTGTGTGTGTGTGTGTGTGTGTGTGTGTGTGTGTGTGTGTGTGTGTGTGTGTGTGTGTGTGTGTGTGTGTGTGTGTGTGTGTGTGTGTGTGTGTGTGTGTTATTTGGATGAAAGAAATGAATAAACCCCCAGCACTATGAAAGTAGGCACAGACTTGCTCAGAAACTGTCATAGTACAGCCATAGAATGACGCATGGAGCACTGGGCTTCTGTTATAATCATAGAAAACAGGCC